>NW_017257453.1:28033-31681 GCF_001594055.1 Mycetomoellerius zeteki | reverse complement strand
ATTTGGAAACACCCTGTATATATATTTGTCTAATCAATATCTGCAATTAACCTTTTAATTTTTTATTTAAAAGCATGTATATATTCAAGATTAAGAATAATGTAAAAGATCATATTTTGATGATTTAATAGTTATGTTTACTTTTTAAATTAATGCTTTTAGACAAGTCAAAGGTATTTGTATGGTCAGACAAGGCAGTACTTTTGTTATTGGAAATGTACCGAGAAAGAGAAGAAGATTTCTCTATTGGATTAAAGCGTAGCAATAAAATCTGGACTGAAATTGCTGCTGAGATGAAAGAGGCGAATTCTTCATATGAAGTGATAGGTCAGCAATGTGCGTCCAAAATGTCTGGTTTAAAGCGGACATATAAAAATATTGCTTAAATAAGAAAAGCGGAAATCATAGAAGTTCGTGGGCTTTTTTTTCGGTAAGAATGTTTTATCATGTATTGTAAAATACCTGGTTTTTATATTCATTTAGTATATTTTATTGTACACATTTTGTTACTATTATTATTATTGTATACTATAGGTTATGGATTCAATATTTGGTGATAAAGCTTTAATTAATCCTCCTGCAATTGCGACGAGTGATGGTCCAGTGAACCCTTGTAAGGAGTTATCACCAACATCATCTACGATTTCATGCTCTGACGTAAGAAGTAAGTACTTGAAAACAACTGCTGCAAAAATAAAATCTTAATTTGTTTTTGATTTCTTACTTTATGTCGTTCTCAAAAACTTTTTCCAGTGAACTAGGTAACAATTTTATTATATACATATATTAGAACTCGTGTATTAAAACACTTTATGAACACCGATATTTTTTTGTTGAAAATTATCTCCACCGAGTCGAATAATATATTCTTTAAATGTTATTTACATATTTTTCTTATGTTAGTCAAACGTCAATAGTTCCAGAAAATTTATTTCGTAAATTTTTAATAAATGGATTACTATGTTTAGCATAAAAGATTAATATTTTGTAATATATAGTATAGTGAGGTTAAAAAGAAATTAGTTGCATTAATATAAAGATCTAAAGATTATATATTTATTATGTACATGTATTGATCTAGAGTAGGATAGCAAGGCGGATTCTAATCCAGGTCCTCCGAGAGGGATGAGGTGCAGGGGGGTCCCCGCGGCGCGGAGGGGCCCGCGGAGAAGGAAGGAGGTGACGTCACTAGGCGAGGGGGCTGACATCACGGGGAGGGGGAGGGGAATGATGTCACAGTGGGTGACATCACAGGGTGAGGGGTTGACGTCACGGGGAGGATGATGACGTCACAAGGTGCGGAAAATTCCATTGCGGTCCGTCGGGGCCTCCGGGCGCGGTCCTTCCGGCTGCCTCCGGGCGCGATCCCTCCGACCGCCTCCAGGCGCGGTCCGCAGCCGCCATCGCGCGCGCGGTCCCCACTATACTTATCATGTATATTTACCGTGTATACTTACCATCTTCTTATGCGGTATCTTCTTCTTATGCAGTAGTATTTTTTCTTCTCAAACGCAAAGTTATTTTATTTTTATTTTTATTTTTATTTTTACAACTAATATAAATAAACGCTCGAAGTATGCAATGCAAAACAAATCAATTTAAACGACTAAATAACGAGCAATGTAAGGTGTTAAGTAACTACATATATTTAATATAATTTTACATATCAGTAATTATCAACTATAAACGTTTCGGCTACACAGAGCCTTCTTCAGTACAACTAAGTATAAATTTTACGCTTAAAAATATATTACAATTAAAGAAAAATTACAGAACGTTATTGTTGGTGAACCAAGTCAATCTTCCAAGGATGTCCAAATTTTAAATGCAAAAACTAAATTCCACGTTTAACGACGAGAATTATGTTTAGTCCCATCACATTTGTTTTCTCTAAAGATATACATCAATTTATAAAATAACTCACTAATAAACCTATGTAATCAATACTCACGTAATGGTGCGCCAACAATCTTCTATAAATTAAGTAACGAAATAATGTTTTTATAAATGATCGTTTTAACAATAACGTTTGTCTGACAATTCCCAATAGATGATCAATCATATACAGACCTCTAGTTATGACTGGTGGGAACACAAAGATTCTTATTTGTTATTATTTGTGGAACTTGCTTCTCATTTGTTGATTCCTTTAAGATATTTCTCTTAGTATGTCAAAATAGGAAGCATTAAGCAACTCAATGTCTTTAATACCATTTTTTTGTTCTTTTATATGAATCATCTCTAATATTAATCTTTTGTGATAATTATGTTCCACATCTAATATCTCTGTGTTCTCCCAATCAAAATAGTTATGTTCTAATCTATGTTTTGAAATAACTGAATGTTTTGAAGAATCTAATTTTATATTATTAATGTGTTCTTTTATTCTTGTTTTTAATTGTCTTTTTGTTTGGCCTACATATGTAATATCGCAATTTTTACAATTAATTTTGTATATTACATTATTTTTCTTTGATGATTCTGTAATGTCCTTTTGTACTTTTATAAACTTGTTTAAATTATTTATTGGTCTGAATTCAAAAATAGTCGTTTGCTTGTTGAACATTGATGTGATTGATTTTGAAAATTCTTTTATATATGGAATAACCAAGAGATCTTTCTTTATTATATTTCGAGTGTCATCTATTTTTTGACTCCTATTTAAACATTTTGATTTGTCATCTATGAAATTTTTAACCCTATTGTTAATTGAGTTAAAAATGAGGTCTATAGGAAAACTATTTTCTAATAACAATTTTATGCAAAAGTCAATGTTAGTCTGATAAAAAGATGGATGAGATAGTAAAATCGCATGATCAATTAAATTATAAATGGTTCCTACTTTTTGGCATTGTGGGTGGTTCGAATAATATTATATGATAATTTTTTACATGAAATGATATCTAAAAATGTAGAGAGGCCTTTTAGTAGAATAGACAATAGTTTTCAATTAGTAAAAAAATTAAGGGGGACTCAAATTGATGAGAATTTTTCGTTAATATCGTTAGATGTAGTTTCATTGTTCACGAATGTTCCAATTGATTTTGCGATTAAGAGCATAGAGAAAAGATGGAATAAAATTAAGAAAGGTATTAGTATTCCTAAAAAAGAATTTATTGGAGCCGTATCCTTAGTATTAGAATCAACTTTCTTTGCGTTCAATGATGAGTATTATCAGCAAAAATTTGGTACTCCTATGGGGTCACCTCTCTCTCCGATCATTGCAGACCTTGTGATGCAGGATTTAGAGACAGAGGTGTTAGGCAAATTGGAATTTCCTGTTCCATTCTATATCAGATATGTTGATGATATTGTAATGGCAGCTCCAAGTGAGACAATAGGACAGATTTTGACTGCTTTCAATTCAGTACACAATAGACTTCAGTTTACATTGGAAATTGGTGGGGAGAGTATCAATTTTTTGTATGTGACAATAATTAAGAATGACGGAAGGTTAGAATGTGATTGGTACCATAAGCCTACTTTTTCGGGACGGTATTTGAATTTCTTATCTTCACATCCAATATCACAAAAAAGAGGTGTAGTTTTTGGAATGATTGATAGAGCTATTTTATTATCAGAAGAAAAATTTTATTATAAGAACATTAAATTAGTTATTAATACGCTGTTAAGGAATGACTATCCAAT
>NW_017257453.1:23308-27632 GCF_001594055.1 Mycetomoellerius zeteki | reverse complement strand
CATATACGACGATGTTATGTGAACTGACTAATTAATTTTTAGCCAAAAGATTTTGTATTTTTCACATCTTTGACACACATGATTTATGACTAATATATAGCGAATAGTATAAGTTAGCTTTTCTATCTCGATTGTTTTTGTTTTGTGTCTTGGTTGTCCGTTATAAAGTATAAAATGTTCGACAAACACGTTACGTTATCCGGAGATGTGAGATTGAAATTAAATGTATATAATGAAGATCAGATTTAATGGTTGTTAATATAAATTTACAAAGCTCATGAAACATGTTGAGTGTTCCGTTTGAGGTGAGTTACTTAGGGAAAAAAAAAAGAAAAAAAAATTTGTTGTTTTTCTTTTGATAAGTCAATTTAATTTTGATATTTTAATCAGGATCCACTACAGTCGGGAACCTGTAAGTGACTCATGTTGACGGAATACTCAACATATTAATTACACATATGTATTGCTGAGGAGGACTCCAAAGTGAATCGAAACGTTCAATAAAGAGGATTCTACACATTAATGATTAATTAAGATTGAAATTAATCGTTGGCACCTTCATCAGCCCGTGACTCGTATGGCCTTTACGGATTGTGTTATTATTATTTTTATTTTAAGAATTTCGAGTCTACAGAAATTGTTATTATATGATAAGTAATGTCCCGAAAAGGTTTCTTTTTGGAACCAGTTTATAATAATTTTATTAGTGGATCTTGATAATGAAATATCCAAAAAATTAAGACAATAGTTTTCCTCAATCTCAATTGTGAATCTAAGTCTATTGTGATATTTATTGAATTTTGTAAGAATATTCTCTGTTTCATCTCTGGGAATTACAAGTAGTATATCATCTACGTATCTAAAGTACGAGTATATTGGCAGATCCAGTGTGCTCAAAATGCTATTTTCCAAATCTTGCATGACAATGTCTGCAATAATCGGTGAAAGAGGAAAATCCATTGGTGTGCCAAAGGTCTGTTTATATATTTTGTTGTTAAAAATAAAGTAAGTGGATGTTAATACAAATTCTATCGCCTTTACAAATTCTGTTTTTGGTATTAAAGTAGAATTTTTAATATACTCCCATCTTTTTTCAATCCTCAAAGTTGCCAAGTCTTTTTATTTTTACTTTTTATTTTATTTATTTCATTTATTTATTTATTTCATTATTTTATTTATGTTTGCGCGTATCTATTATTTAATAACAGCGCGATGTGTCCATATGGTCGCGCTCGATGATGTGAGCGTAATATGACGCCGTGTAGAAGGAAGGAATAAAGGAACGATAAAATATGAAGACAGATATATTTACTAAAGCAATTATATATTTACCATATGCAGCTTCATATTTTTCCCCCTAGACGCTTTCCGCAATTACTCGCTCGCAAAGATCTTAAATCTATCGCAGAATCGAACACTTAATACGGGCGCGATAACGCTGTCGTAGCGCGATGCTGTCGAGTATCGGCGCGCGTAATACGATACGGCAGGAAGGATGGAAGGAAGGATGATGAGGTACATGAAAAACATGACAAAGATTTAATGTATATTTTTATAATATTATTTATTATATCAATAAGTAATAGAGCTACGAGCCGAGGTTAATATACATGGTCAAAATTAAAAATAAAAATAAAATAAACATATAATAACTTTAATACAAATACCGGCAATAACAAACGGTTCGATCCACATCGGATCATTCTCAATGTTAGAATTGAATATAAAAATATATATACAATTAAAAATTAAAATTCAGAAACTTCCCTCTCATCTCGCAGTACCTTCACCAACATATTGGTTCGATGTGAAATCGGCAATGTGTTTACCCGCTTATGTGTAATGTATGATTTCTGTTAAACATAAGTCATACAAATAAAGTCGGTAATATGAAATATAAGAAATATAAATTATAAGAAATATGAAAATTACACAGTCAATTATAAAAATGATAATCGGTAATATAAAATATAAGCAATATGAACTAATAGAGATAAAGTCAGTAATATAAAGTCAGTAATATAAAAAATGATCATCGGTAATATAACTATACATATATTATAATACTATATCTATACTACATCTATACTACATTTATACTATATCTATAATACTATATATTGTTACGTCCAACTCCTAATGTATGAATGGATCGTTTGAGAGAAAGAAGGAATGAGAAGGATGGAGTATGGAAGGACGTTAGAGCAGACGCTATGTCTCGCATGCATCCGAGTGGAAGGGGATGGAGCGAGTCGAACGCACTTAGGTGACTCCAAAATATAGGTCAACGTCCCGATAAGACGCTATGACTCCGATTTCAAGAGTCGTACGATCGTAGGTCCCATTGTAGGTCAACGAACTGAATCGCTTTTACCCGGGAAAGGACCGTGTGCGAATCTTTTTTAGCAGGGCCGATATACGAGGGAATGAAAGAAATTAAGCACTAAAATATTCTATTTAAACATATAATTATTTTTATTTAATAATGATTCCATAAACTAAATTACTTAACACATTAGATATAATATTAGATATAATATTTAGATGTAATATATTTTTTTAGAGTAAAAGGTATGTAATGATGGGAGTGTGTATGTGTGTGTGTTCGCGAACATAAATGCGGACCTGGATAATAAATACAAAAAATATTGGTGTCGTAAAATTAGAGCGAATGTGTGTAAGAAATTTTTGATGGAAGGAAACGACAGGGCGGATGGAAATTAAAGGTGATTAGTGGATTTCTTTAATGATACAAGAAGAAGGGGGGAAGAAATTTAGAAAAAAACGTACCGGGACTAAGAAAGGATGGAGAGAGTAGGGAAGGAAAACAGGGATATGAGCGTCTGGAGGTTGTCCGGTTATGGCATTTCGGACTTCGTCTGGATCTGCGGTTTCGAATGTTATGGTAAAGGCGTCTTGGGGGAGAGGATCGGTGGAAATTTGGAACTGGGAAAAAAGGGAATTTAGGGATCGGTGATAACCATGGTGGTAATAATAGAGAGGACGAGCTGGGGGAATTTCGGCCACGAACTCCACGCTCGACGTTGAGTCAGCGGGAGAGGAACAATGGGAAAGGGGGGGGTGTCTGGAAAAATTCGTTGAGTGAGGAGAGATGAGATGGATTCCGCGTCAGGGGAAGGAGAACGGGGAGGAGGTGGAAGGGAGAGTAGCGCAAGCGGAGGTGAAGAAACAGGTGGAGAGAAAGGAACTGGAGGTCAGCAAGGGTGTTGATTTAAAGAGTGAGGGATGCTAGGGGAAGAAAGGGGTGAGACTGGGTCTAGAGTATTATTATGATTACTATTAATTATATTATCGCTGTTCAAGGTGGCTAAATACTCGTAATAGGCTTCGTCTAGGAGCTGACGGGCCTCCCTAATACTTTGTCTCCGTTGGCATTTAGTCGCGCGGGAAACCCGGGAGCGACGTGGTCGGTCACCCACTACGAGATTTGAATTGAAAATTATAGATTTTATACCCGGCTCTGCATTAAACGGCAAATAATAAAAGGGTGGGGTAGAAAGAGAAAAGAAAAAAAACAAAAAAAGGAAAAAATAAGATTGTATGACTCACTTGTTTCGATGAACCCTCCTGAGATTGTTGGAGCTGTTAGTACGAGACCGGCTCAGGAAAATGCGGAGAAGTGATCTTGAATCCGTTGCCACAACTCTGTTATTTTAACTCACTAACTCTTTTTTACTGACTGTCAATTTTCAATTCTTTTTTTTACTGACTGACAATTTTCAATTCTTTTTTTTTTTACTGAAGCTCGGCTTGTGAGATCGCGGTTTATATAGGACTCTTTTTGGAGGTGGATCCTTATGGGATGTAATAGCTTGACCGATTAAGATTTTGATTGGCGGAATTTGCCCCCAGAAGGGTACTGGTGGTCTCTTTTGTTTAAAAAATTTAAGATCACCGAGAGCTTATTGGTGAAATTGACTTTAGTCATCCGCCCCGTTTCTTGCATCGGATTGGTCAGTTTTGGGTGGTGTCGCCAAAGATAGGAGTGGGTGGCTAGTGTAAACTTTGATTGTCTCGTGTGAAACTTATCGCTAGGTTCGCAATCTCTTCTTGGAACTATATCAAGAAAGATCGTCGTCCGTTACGAATCCACGGTATTGGATGACGATAAACAGATTCCTGTTCGAGTTTCGAAGGTGTAATCTATGATTTCTAAACTTCCGTCGGTCACCGGTGTTGGGTTTTATCTCCAAGGGTATGGAGTTACTACTAGGAATTGATTCAATTATTTATTCGTCTATCGAAAGAGGAATCTATTGCGATCTTTTGTTTTGAACGGACCGTGGTCTCTATGTCTGGAATT
>NW_017257453.1:20292-22443 GCF_001594055.1 Mycetomoellerius zeteki | reverse complement strand
CAGTCAATGGCGAGCGTTACCGCTCTATGTTAGCCAATTTTTTGTTTACCGAAATTGAAGATGATGACACAGATGACATTTGGTTTCAACAGGATGGCGCTACGAGCCACACAGCCAACGTTACAATCGATCTTTTGCGCGGTGTTTTCGAAAATCGAATAATCAGCCGAAATGCTGATGTCAATTGGCCGCCTAGAAGCTGTGACTTGACTCCATTGGATTATTTTTTGTGGGGTGCCGTTAAAGATAAATGTTACGCTAATCATCCAGAGACAATTGATGCCTTGAAACACGAGATTGAAGTTGCCATTCATGAAATTCAAGCTCATACAATCGAAAAAGTACTTCAAAATTGGGTTCATCGTATGGGCTACTGTAAGGCCAGTCGTGGAAGTCATTTAAATGAAATTGTGTTCCATTCTTAAATGTCAAAGTGCACTCTTTTGAATACAAAAAAAAATTTTTTTAAATACCAATGCGTTTTATTTTTACAGCTAAATGAAATTGAAAACGTTAGATGGCCCACCCTGTATTTCATAAATGATATCCAAGTGACAACGATCGATCTTCCACGAAAGAAAAGAATCGTGGAGTTTACAGGACGTAACAATATATATATAATATATGTTATAATACTATATACACAATTACTCCTCCTTCCCCCCCCTCCTCTCTCTCTCTCTCCCATAATTATATCAATTTCCTCCTGATTTTGCCTCTCTCTCCGTCTCTCTCTCCTCATCCTTCGATCACCCCTCATTACATCCCTCTCCACGCTACCGATTCGACCAGCACGTCTAATACCTCGTTCAGATGGATGATGACATCGGCTGTACCTTGTCTGAAAAAAGAAAAAAATATGAAATTAATAATGAATGAATATCAGACCAACACATTATTTTGATGAAATTTAAACAGTTTAATGGATCGATATTTTCATTTTTCAAATAATATGTCTGTCAAAATTAAATTTTGATATTTTCACATATGATCCTCTTCCATCGATTCTATATAATAAATAAATCGAATTTTTGGTTCAATTTAATATTCTTGATTGAAGTATTAAATTTTCTAGGATTCAGAATATATTTGAATAAATTTATCGCTTGTGATGAACTTATGATAGACTTATGGATATATGAATATTTAAAATACTTGAAAGAGATCATTATTACTTGCGTACAGTATATCTTTTTCTGCGTGTACTTACGTTCTTCCCAGCAACCGATTGTTATCACACACATCGAACGTGACAACAAGCGCTCCCAGTTCATGTCGACTCGATGCGTGTGCCGCCACAATCTGTAAATTCTGCACACTCTTGATAGGCCAATATATGCGCCAACATGTTAATATTGTTCACGCTATACAACAAATTTGTGATATTGGCCATAATCATGACTGATTTACAACAGATTATTACAAGAACTTGACAAGCAGACTGACAGACTGTGGAAGCTGTGCGAGATTTTATAGTAAAGACGTACGCGACAATATGATGTCATTCTGAAAAAGAATCCTCAGTCCAAGTGCAACCAAAAGTGCAATGCTCCGGTCAAAAGTGTATGTCTCAAGAAAAAAGTATACGAGAAGACGTTGCATTTAAAAGATTCCATGAAGAAATATCAGCAATTTATCTGCTATAATGAGATCTACGTTTCATATCAGCAGTAAAAATATAATGTATCAGTCAAAAGTATATTGTTTCTTGAGACATATACTTTTGACTGGAGCATTGCACTTTCGGCTGCACTTGGACTGAGGATTCTTTTTCAAAATGACATCATATTGTCGCGTACATCTTTACTATAAAATCTCGCATCCAAAAGATTCCACCTCAGCATTTTTATCTGTTGCAGCTCTTCACATATTATTGAAGCGCAATTAAACATATATCTATCGAACCGCTATCGGTACACAGTCAAACAGCTTTCAAACTGCTATCGAACTGCTATCAGTACACAGTCGAACTGCTATCGAACGGCTATCAAACAGCTATAAATCGTTATAAACAGCTGTCGAACTGCCACCGAACCGCTATCGGTAACACTGTAAACAGCTGTAAAACAGATATCGATCCGCTATAAACTGCAATAAACCGCAATCGAACTAATATAAACAGCTATCGGACACCTATCAGTTCATTTTTAA
>NW_017257453.1:7332-20193 GCF_001594055.1 Mycetomoellerius zeteki | reverse complement strand
AAAAAAGTCTTACAATTCTTTCTGGCGTCGAGACCACCAGTTGAATATCTTAAATACATTTTGCAAAGAACAATTGTTAGCGTGTCTTCCACATCGTATAGTATTACAATCATCTAGATTACGTAGCGATTCCACATCTTCGTAATGCGCATCCAGAGTTTCAACGATTACATCATCGCTGTCGAGTATATCAGCTAGCCAATGCCGTTTTTCAAGTCCCTTTATATATACGAGAGCTTCATTCTCTTCTATCATAGCCTCTTTAATCAGGTGTTTCGCCATGCTGTACGGGACTATCCCGTCGTCCCATCGCAATCCATGGTGATAAGCACTCAACCAGAAAGCGCAAGATCTGTCGGATCTTGTCAAAAAATTCTATGGCATAGGACATTAAAAAATATAGTGAGTGAGAATGGCTTCTCTTCTCAGCACAACCACTTTTTTGACGATAAATTTTTTGCCGACGACGAATCCTTGCAGATCCACAAACGTCGGTATGAACATGACGAACATTTATTCGAGACTGCGCTCATATCAGTGGTAATCTCTCTTAAATTCTCACTGATGTTGCAATTTACATGATCTTGCGCACTACGTTGGACAACGGACTGTATTCGATTACACGATCGTGTATGATGAGACAGTATGCGGTAGTATTGGCAGGCACATTCTTCTTGCAGTCAAATTCTATGCGTACATCCACGGTTGCGCTCTTGACGGATTCGTTTTGTCGCGAACAATCAATAACCGCGAAAGGCCCTTTCTCGATAAACGAGAGCACGTTGAGAAGCGTTTCGAAGCAGTCAATTCTGTAATAGACTTTATTACGGAATTACATACGCGAGTACATATCAAACAAAACGGCGTATCTCTTTTTGCCAAAATCCAGATTCAAATCGTCATACGGATAAAACTCTGAATTTAGATCAAGTTTCACGTTGCTCAAATTACAATCATCGAACAGGCTAGCATCTCGAGACATGATATTCTTTCGACCAGTCTGCAGAGCAAAGATAACGTATCGCGGCTTCTCAAGCTGAGTCGCCGTTTTGACAGCCCATGAATGTTTGGTAGTACTCTGTAACATACGAGAATACTCGTACAGATCCCGAGTACGAGCGAAAACTCATGCTCAGATAACGATCGCTTTCCAATGTTCGCAGCATCGATAATTTATTCATCTCGTTTAATGTGATGTGAGGCATCCGCCACTGCACTTTGAATAATTCAGCCTCAGGCTCCGTCACAGGATTTCCCACCAAGCAATTGTAGTCGTTGCGCGCTCATATCAAAATCAATTCGTGATGAGCGTTAACGACCACGCGTTTGTAATCTTCGCAAAAGCCTAACATGTTGAGTGGTACGCAAAAATTAAAGTATCCTTCCTCCATGTCTAGTGTTCCATCCAGCGTTCAGCGCAATCAAAGATTTGTCGTACGTCAGCGACACGTAGTTCTTCAGGGTAACCCCAACGTTTCTGTTGCGATCAATCTCCACGTCATTCAATTCGTATCGAATTTCATCAAACATGAACGCCACGCAATTATTTCCAAGCGTTGTTGGCGAATGATCATCTTTCTTCTTCAGCGTCAATCTTCCTTCGACGTAGAGGAAACTGTCGCACGGCAACGTATGTAAATCCTGCTGCTGTATGGGTATCCATATCTCATCGCTGTGTGCAAACGTTGTGTTGGCGTACGAGTGAGTCTCGATCTTGACGATGCGGTCGTCAAAGATCGGCTCGCTGGCAATGTTTAAAATAGATGCCGTAATAGGCGTATCTCTCGTCCGTTTCAACTGCTCGTTCAACACAAGCATCTCACGTTAGCGCCGTCGTACATGCAATCTACGGTAATCTCCTCTCCACGAAAATCGAGCACTCGACCGTCTTGATCCAACACGCGAATCGTCAAATCTGTAATGCTCCGTACGACGATCAGAAGGTAAATGATTTGCATCGGCCTTTCCGATATCTTATATCCTGGCGGCACGCTCGATGAAAACTCATGTATCGTATGCACGCACCTGTCATTGCTTTACGCACCCGCAGTCACGTTACACTCGATACGAATAATGTTTGCGCTGATGATGTTTATAGGCACGTCCGATTCGTGCCACTGCCGCGGCTCAAGCACGCGATTCGATGAAAATTCCAATAGCGATCCAATGTTGCGAGGTTTTGTAAAATTTATTCGATGAGCGCATTTAATCTGACTTCTCATTGTATTGTTGGCGCGAATCACCAGCGGAAACTCGCCGTCTTCATCCATCTTGCGTTTCACGAAGTGAAAACGTAAAATTTCGCGTTTCAGATACCGCTTTATATCACGCAGTTCGTACGATGATTCCTTCGGGAATGACAATTTCGTCATCGTCAAAGTAAAACTTATTGTTTGTCGAATTTACATTCGCTAGAGTATGGTATGTTTCAAAGTCCGTCAGACCGAGCTCGTAATCGGCATCGTTCAAATCCACAGCTGGAAAGTAGCTCACAGCAAGGACGCTACTTTTGCCGGTCAGCGTAAATGTCAACGACATGTTTAAACCAATATTGAGTTAAACGGTGCAATGTCGGTCCTTAAATTGCTTGTCAACCGTTCGTAGAAACTGTAGACACAGCTGTCCACAATTACTTTGATTGTAGCGTTGATAATGCGTACGATTGTACTCGATTACACTGTTTACCAGATATCGTTCGAGTTCCTTCCGCGGTCGAAGATTGCCGAAACTGTCGAAATATATAGCACGATTTCACCTTTTCACATATGCCACCCAATGCGTACTGGGTCCCTCGACATTGTCCAAATTTACGATATCGCTCTCGTTTCGATGTACTCCTTCCACCAGTAATGTAGTACGGTACGCATAAAGATACCTCTAAAATATGGAATGCGCATACGGTTTGCAAGTTGCTGCAGTTGCACGTTGGTAGTTACACCCTTTCGTTTTAACGTCTCGTCGACGTTTTTTTTTCTACGCGCGTCCACGCTTGTAGGGAGCGAAATAAACGCCGTGACTTTCCATGACGCAATCATGACGTTGCAGTTCTTGCAGCTGATGTTGCGTCGCTTTTCTATCGTTTACGGCCTTGGCGACTCCCGCCGCTCCGCCGACCAACGACCCGAGAACGCCCAGCAGCGGAAAAATAAGTAGGACGCCGCCGCGTTTCGCTATCGGAAGTATCCGCTTGCTCTTCCTCTTCGTAATTTTCAAACCCATACCTAATTTTGTCTTAGCCTTCATAACCGCTCAAACGGCCGTGGCTGCTCTCTCTCCAAGAGTAGAGTCCCTTGCTATTCCGCGCCGAAATGCATTTCCGCGCCTTCTCAGCGAGTAATTTGTCAGCTGTGTGTCGTTTCGCGAGTTCGCTGCTATGCGAATACGCTATATCGTGCTCGCGACATACCACATACAACGGATTGATATCTCGATCTCCTCTCGCCAATCGATTCTCTAAACGCGTTCCCGGACCGCAAAACTGGTTCCGGGAATATGCAGTTCGAAAGGAAGTGCGTTTATCGTGCGATTTAACAAGCCTCTCGACGGCATTCGCCACAATTCTTAATCAGAGGCGCCGGTCCGTCGATATGCGTCTGATGACTCGGCAAATTGTAGTGCTTCAAGCACCGACGGTATTGTTGTACCTCCGAATCGGCTCGTATATGCTCGGGCAGTCTATCCCACAACACATCTATAAAATTTTTAAACTCGCAGCAGTATAATTTTCGGTATATATTCCAACTCTTTTGATGTTAAACTGTGCAGATCGTCCGATATGATGAGAAACATTTTGATTACTAAGCGATTTCACTCTACGCATCCCTATAAATAGGCCCGCTCGCGATATCGTTTTCAGTATTTTGTGGTAGGAGAAAATATGCGGTTCGTGCGCCAGTCGCGGACGATCAAAGTGACGAATCTCGATGGAAAAGTGCGAACCGATAAAGAGATGCGCAAGCATGGTAGCATGCTGCCAACCTCTATACGCGCTATCGTTTGCGGACCGTCAAACTGTGGAAAGACGAACGTGCTGATAAGCCTCTTGGAAAGTGCACATGGCGTACGATTTGAGAACGTGTACGTGTATTCGAAATCGCTGCAACAGCCGAAATATTAATATCTGACGAATTTGCTAACGCCGATTGAAGAAATTGGCTATTTTACATTCTTTAATAATATCGATGTCATTCCACCGAACGAGGCGCTTCCGAATTCCATCTTTATTTTTGATGATGTGGCATGCGACAAGCAAAACGCGATAAGAGAGTATTTTGCAATGGGCCGACACGCGCACGTTAATTGCTGCTATCTCTGTCAGACGTATGCAAAGATACCGATACATCTTATATGTGACAATGCGAATCTGTTGATCCTGTTCAAACAGGTACTAATCTGAAACGAGTGTGCAACGATCACGTAAATACTGACATGTCCTACGAAGATTTCAGCGATTTGTGTCGTAAATGTTGGCAGCAAAAGTATGGATTTCTAGTGATTGATAAGGATAATGCGCTTAACAATGAATGATATAGAAAAGGTTTTAATGACTTTGCGGTATCGTGACATAATCAGTTGTTATCGATACGCTGACTAGGCAACATGGACAGCACCATAGATCGCGAGAGGATAGCAAAAGAGATTGCGAAAACGAGCGATTCGATTCGTAAAAAGTATCGCGGCCTGAAAACCGGTAAAATGAAGGACATCGCGTTGGAGAGACACTTTAAACCTTTTATCGAACCGCTGAAAGAGATTGTCGAAAACACCGTTAATTCCTCCAAGGATATTATCAAGAATGAAACGTTCTTTTTGGGAGAGGACTAGGAATCAAAACCAAAGCGAAAACGATCGAGCGCTTCGCACGACAATTCTGTACGGGCTTCCATATCTGTGAAATCAATGTTGAGTCGATCGAAAACTGTACCATCTACTTTGAATGAAATGTCTGAAATAATCGAGCCGCGTGATTTATCGTACGAGTATTCACATGCCCCCTCCGTCGAAGAAGTATTCGAAGTCGTCGATGAACCACTCGTAACATCCATTCGACACCTGCTTCAAACGTCCGAGGGGCAAGAAAAGTTGCAAACAAGCTATGGTCCGCTGAGACAAAAATTTCTGAAAGCGGTCTTGAGCGGTAAGAAAGCCGTAAACATTGACGTTGTGTACGGAGTTTATTTTAGCAACGAGGGAATGATGCTCGGCGACAAACGTATCGCCTTGGACAAAAACGATGATATAATTATAAATGGGAAAAGATACGAGGGAACACCGGATCTGTACGAGTTAATTTTCATGAAATTTCCTAATGAAAATATATGCACGGATGATGACATGCAAACCTACAAGAGCATTCTGTTGACAACAAATGCATATAGACGCGGTCATAGTGCGGATAGTCAAGTACTAGGTAACAAGGGGTACAAGTATAAAAATATAATTGCGCCATTGGTGTTGAGTAAAAAAAGTTGCAACGGGTATATACAAAAGATCCGATATACCGCGCGCCATGACACTAAACGATAATAATATTGACTACATTCATTGGGACGATCCCAACGAACTTGTGGATCGTCTCCGATTGCTCGAAGCTTCGCGCCAGGCGGGACATAATGGTCACGATAACGAGAATCTGTCGATTATCAAGGAACTTCGAGAAGCCGGTCTCGTTATAAATTGACGTAGTATACGCGTTATTCAGTCGATCGAAATGCCGATCAGCAAGTTTGGACTATCGCTCGGAGGAGGAAACGTATCGTATTAGTGGAGCAGATCGCTCAGAAATTACGTACGCGATAACGCTCTTTGCGTAGTCGTAGCCGACTTTGATGCAAAGTCACGCAAGATTCGACGCTACCAGTGCTGATGCAACAAATTGTGTTCAAGATTTGAAAGATCGACTTGACGATATCGAGAGAACGATGACATCATTCCAAAATAATGTGCAGGTTGTGCTAAACGAATTTGAAAAGATGATTCGAGAAGTGAATAATCGCAATGACTGAGAAACGATCGCTGGTTGATGAATTACACGCTGCAGCGAGAAGAAATTTTCCAAGAAGACGCGTCATAGTACACGGATACGATGACCTGTGGCAGGCGGATGTGGTTGAGATGCGTCCGTATACACGCTGCAACAGAGGTTACCACTACATTCTCACCGTTATCGATGTGCTGAGTAAGCACGCGTGGGCCGTACCACTCAAAGCCAAAAGTGGGAACGAGGTGACAAAAGCGATTGCAAAGATAATTCGAGACGATAGAAGATGTCCGAAAAATTTGCAGACCGACAGAGGAAAGGAATTTTACAACTCGAATGTGCAGAAACTCTTGAAGAAATACAACATCAATCATTATTCTACATATTCTGTAATGAAGGCATCGGTCGTTGAGCGGTTTACTCGTACGTTGAAGAATGATATGTGGAAACAATTTACGCACAATGGAAACTATAGATGGATCGACATGCTACCACGCCTCGTATCAGATTACAACGCGCGAAAGCATCGAACTATCGGCACAGTATATACAGTAGCGCAAATCTCATGATTTCACCGTGGATAAAAATGAACTGCACATGCGCGAGCGAGGTATGTAACCAATCAGGGTACTTATATTCCATTTCGCTTCTTCTCTTTATTGCCGCTGTCTGTCTGCACCATTGAAATATCCATATAAGGGATTTAAATAGCCATTTAACGGAAAGTGACAGTTTTGATTAATTATAACTGATTAGTTTTCTCTGTTGAATGCAGCCATTATCAATTAGTTAACGTAATAGGTACGTTTCAGCGGAACACAACAGTTTTGAAACCATTTTTATGATTGTGTGCTAAGATAGAATCCACCAATCCTCTAGATCTAAGGGCGACTGTTACCAACGCCGATTAACTTAATCGATGATTAACTCAATCAGCAGTGTAGCCAACAGCAAGACTGTAACACAGTACTGTATATCGTTCTTAACCTTATCTCATCTTCGTGATATTAGACACAAGTCATTGAATTTAATCATAGCATCTAATTTTTTTTCGTTTTAACATGGATGAAGTTATTAATTTTTTACTATTTGATGAATATGAAGATTATAATCTTATAGTTAGAAATCGACAACGAAAACCACGCATATTTAGACCGCGTACGAATTATTTGGAATTTTTTGATGATGCCGATTTTAGTAGAAGATTTGTAATATCGAAACACAGCTTCAATATGCTATTAGAAAAAATTTATATAAAAATACAACATAATACTGATCGGTATGTATAAATATTGTCAATACAACAATTTAAAAATATGATGCATGTATTTAGCTTAATTTAATCAATATTTTCTCTATTCTGTGATTAATATGAACAATACAAATGTCAACATAAATTATTAGATTGTTAACACACACACACACACACACACACACACAGATATTATATATATATGTATATATATTTATATATGAATATATATTAAAAATAGAAATAATGCCATTCCATCTATGATCCAAATAATGGTTACTCTACGATTTTATGCAACTGGATCGTTTTTTATGACTGTTGGTGATTTTTGTGGCATCAGTGAATCGAGTGCTCATAAAATTGTTCATCGAGTATCTCCTGCCATTGCTGCGTTAAAAAATGAATTTATAAATTTTCCTACTTCATCAGAATAAATTTATCGAAATCAGCAAGAATTTTTCCAAACAACTGGATTTATACATGTTATTGGTTGTATTGATTGTACACATGTGAAAGTTCAATCATGTGGTAAGAATAATTGTAGCATATATAAACTTATCTTGTTTCTATTAAATTTCTTCATATTCTAGGTGGAGAAAACAGTGAGTTATACCGTAACAGAAAAGGTTTTTTTTCAATAAATGTACAAGTCATTATTAATGCAAGATTGGAAATTACTGATATAGTAGCGCGTTGGCTAGGATCTACACATGATTCCACTATTTTCAATAATTCAAGAATTAAAACATTGTTTGAAGCAGATAGATTTGAAGACGGCTTACTCCTTGGAGACTCCGGTTATCCAAATTTATCATATCTAATGACTCCATTACTAAATCCCACAACACCAGCAGAGCATCTTTATAATGAAGCACAAATTCGAACACGCTCAAAAATTGAAAGATGCTTTGGAATTTGGAAACGACGATTTGCAATTTTATCAGTTGGAACACGGTTTCAAACAATTGAAAAGACACTTCCTATTATTGTGGCAACAGCTATTTTACATAATATTGCTCAACAGGAAATAATTCCAGCTGCAATTAATCCTCAAATATATAATAATGCCATTCTACAAATGCAACATATAGATAATACACATATTAATAATAAAAGAGATGCAATTTTGGAATATTTTAATAGGTAATGTTGATTATAATCCAATTATAATATATAATCTAAATATTTCACATTATGTCTATGTATATATATTAATATATTATTATTTCAATAATTACAGGTTACTTTAAAACATAAAATATTTGGAAGCAGTATACAAATATTAACCTTCATTTTATTTAAAATAATCGTCAGATACATAAATCACAGAAAACGAATTATTTTGTATTGTAATACTTTGTAATAAACAAATAATAAACATATATTTTTGTCTTAATATTCCATTCTTCTTTTATGAAAAACTATACATAAAATAATAATATTCAACAATACATAAAAACATTTCATATTACATATCATATTTTTAAATCACAAACTTAGGAATTACTCATGAATAACAGTCTTGTAAAATAAAAACATTAAACATTAAAATTATTTAATAATACTGTTTATGTATACTTATAAGTTGCACATAACTTATTTTTGTACTTCGTTTGGCTTATAATGTAAAAGTCATATTATTTTGTTCTTCAATTTTATCTTTTATTAATTTTTCTTTTTCAATTGTTACTTTTAATAAATCAATTTTTAATTTCTCTTTTTCTAATTTGGCTTTCAGTAATTCTATTTCATAATTCTGTTTTTCTTCGATATTTGTTTTCAAGACATCTGCTAATGCAGTTTTCGCTTCATCTAATGTTTGATCTTCATACTTTCTTTTTGTACATTTCACATTTGTAGATGTCGTCAATTGTATATTTCTTTTTAATGGAGGACTAATTTGTAATTTCAATTTATTCCTGTCCCAAGATTTCCAATCAACAATTTCTTTATTTTTCAGTAGATACTAAAAATTTTAAATAAATGATAAACTTTCACAGACTTTCTGTTTTTATGTTTTTTAATAACTTACTGTAAAAACCTCCGCTGAATCATTATTATTATCATCATCTTCTTCTATTTCAATAACAGAACCAATATTTTCTTTTTCATTGTCAATCGAATCGGAATCAAATGGATTATTTAATCCATTTGTTGCTGTATCACCCATGATTTCTTGTGCTCGCTCAAATAGAGGATTTTTTGGTATATTTATTTTACCTCCACCTACAAATTAAAAAAATATAAAAAAAATTACCTTAATTATAACTTTAATGATATAATCATACCTGTTTTATAACATTCTCGTTTAAATGCTGCACAATATTTTCTTGTATCTCTTTTTATGTTATCCCAACAACTGCGTAAGCTTCTTTCTGTCCTTATTATTATCCTGTTCTCGTTGTATTCTTTAGCAATGTTGATCCACGCTTCGTTTTTTTTCTCGGTCGTTGTATTATCAGTTTGTTTATTTTCAATTATATATTAAATCATTTTTTTCACTATCCGTAAAATTTTTTGCTCGTTTTGATTCCATATTTTTGAGATATGAATTACTATTATATACAGACGATATTTATTACTTTTATCATAGTTAAGTAGGACGCAGAGATACAAGTATATCATGAAGAGATAAGGTTAAGAACGATATACAGTATACTGTGTCACAGTCTTGCTGTTGGTTACACTGCTGATTGAGTTAACCGTCGATTAAGTTAATCGGCGTTGGTAACAGTCGCCCTAAAAGTATAATACAATCAGCGCAAAGAAAACTTCCAACATTTGTGAAATAAATGCTGAACGCAGTCATTTTTTATTCGTTTTTTAAAATAACATGTAACAGGTTTAATATTGTTATGATTTGAGATATAATAAATTGAATTAGTCGAATAACTGGATTTTATCTAACAAATATAAGAAGAAATTTAAAAAATAAATTTAACACCGTTTTTTTAACAGTAAAGGAAGAATATTTCAAATTGGAGATTAAGTAATATCGATCAGTTAAAATAAAACGGATTGCTATATTATTATTAGTTCTCTTATTGCGTTTATATTTTGTAACTCTGACTATCATTGCAAATAAAAAAAGGTTAAGTATAAGTACGAATCTCCTTATATTTCCTGAGAAATAAATGTATATCTATCATGTTTCATTTCTATTTTATTTTCTGTTTTAAATATAATGTATATTGTGTAGGTCTGTTATTTTTCGAAGGTTCTGAACTTATTGCATCAGTGTACACCAGTTCAGAACTTACAGTGGAAAAAGAACAGACCTTATGCAATAAAGTAGAAAAAGAGAAAAGGTTACAACAGAGAGAAGAGGTGAGATGGAATATCAATGCCTTGATTGGTTACATACCTCGCTTGCGCATGTGCAGTTCATTTTTATCCACGCTGATATCAAAGGTGCCGACAGAGAGTTGCGCTACTGTATATACTGTGCTATCGGTATGCGACCCGTCGATGTTACCCCTGCGATCGCCGACAGGTTCTTAACCACGGTGTACAATCATGTAAAGATTGCCGCACCCGCACGATTCAAAGTGGGTGACTTGGTTCGTGTGAGCAAATTCAAGACGATCTTTGAGAAAGGATACACACCGGAATTGGACTACGGAGGTCTTTAAAATCATCAAAGTGCAACAAACTAATCCAGTGACGTATTTATTGGAAGATTCTCGCGGAAAATCCATCGTTGGAGGATTCTACGGGCCGTATTCATAGTCAAAGCTTATTTTCAAGATCGTCTTAAGCATAATCTTAAGATGCCCTCTAGATTCATAGACATGAAACAAGTAAATACTTGAGTAAAATCTCAAGACAAGACTTGTCCAAGACGATCTTGTTTCGAAACGTCTTGAGCGGTCTTGACATGATTCATAAACAGATCTTGTACGAAATAAGAACAAACTTAATACTATCTTATTAGTCATGAATTCATAGTCGTTATAAGACATCTTATATGACGTATGTACAGTTAAATAAGACGATCTTCGTCAAGTCGTGGTCGAAGTAGACTTAAGCAAAGTTGTAAGCCTACGAATAAAACGGTAAAGCGTTATCCAAGGGAGCTGAAGAATCGTAAAGGTAATGTCCTGTGACAGTTTTGGAATTTCGGAAAACGAAATTTCGTATGGTACTTCCAATTTCCGATTTTTCAATGGCTGGGCTCCCCTCGAACTTACGGAAAAACAGAATACCATTCTAACCTCAAATTAATTTTCAATAAAAAAAATTTTTTTATTATCGCCTAACATTGTGACCGAATACATTCGTGCACAATTATAATTTATTTTAATTCAACAACAGGATATACTTACCTTGGAAACCCAGGAAGTAGCGGAGGAAATCCAGATAGAAGAGGACAAGAAAGAAGACGTCACCTAAAAATTACAAAACAAAATAAAAATTAATTATTTTAATAAAAACATATTTTAACCCTTATTATAATAAACGATTATTTTACTATATAAATAACATAAACGAAACAAAATTTTAAGTCTAAAATAGATTTTAGTATTAGAGGTCGATAAAGTAGAAAAAGGGCTTATCGATTATAATTATTTACAGGGTGCGCCACAGAAACTTACTTATTTGAAAAAATTCCCGACCGTTGAGTTGGGCAGGTAGAGGGGCGGGAGGGGGCGCATCTGGAGGGGGACGTCCCCAAGTTTGTTTCCCATTCTCGTCAGTTGCCATTATGCTGTGGTCTAGAGAGCAACTGGCCTTCGCCGTCGAGAGCTTCTTTTGCAACGGTCGCTCAGTTGTTGCTACGCAACGTGCCTTTCGCGCTCGCTTCGAAATTCCTCCTCACAGACTCGTTCCTGGCCGTAATTCGATTCTGTCGTGGGTCAACTCATTTCAGGAGTGTGGAAGTGTCGCTAAACCCAGAAATGGACGTCAACGGACCAGCAGAATACCGGAAGCTGTCGAAAGAGTGAGGCAGTCAATTCTGCGTTCTCCCCGGCGTTCGGCTCGCAAACATGCAGTTGCTCTGGGAATTTCGGACACCACCGTTCGACGAATTCTCCATGAAGAACTTCAATTTCATCCCTATAAATTGGCTGTTGTGCAACAATTAAGTGAACGCGATTTTGTTGCCCGTCAAAATGCATGCGAATTGCTGCTTGACAACCTGCCTCAAGACACGGTCGTTTTTTTCAGTGACGAGGCTCACTTTCACATTTCCGGCTCCGTCAACAAGCAAAACATGCGTTATTGGAGTGGTGAGAATCCGCGTGAACTTCACCAGAAGCCACTTCATTGTGAACGAGTTACTGTGTGGTGTGCGATATCGGTAATGGGAATAATTGGCCCTTATTTTTTTGAAGAAAACGAACGCGCAGTTACAGTGAATGCAGCTCGTTACAGGAGCATGATCGAGGAATTTTTTCTTCCAAGCCTCGAAGAAATGAACGTTAGGGACGTGTGGTTTCAGCAAGATGGAGCCACAGCACACACAGCACGAGACTCAATGAATTTGCTGCGACAACGTTTCCCCGACCGCCTCATCTCTCTCCGAGGCGATCTCCCATGGCCGGCGCGCTCTCCGGATTTGACTCCATGTGATTTTTTTTTATGGGGTTATTTGAAATCCCTTGTTTATGTCGATCGACCACGGACC
>NW_017257453.1:0-7084 GCF_001594055.1 Mycetomoellerius zeteki | reverse complement strand
TATTATACATTTCAAAAATCGGCAATTTTATAATTTTCATATTTTCTAGGTTATTACAAACCACATTGATAGATAAAACTAAAATATAATTATTATTTTATTATTGGCTAACGAAAAGGTAAATCGGCAAGGTAGGGAACCACCGATATTTAATTTGAATTATCATAGGATAAGTTACCATAAGTGAATGAGTGAGAGGGTTAGACCCTCAGAGTGAAAGGAAAATACCATTTGGCCGTATAGCCAATCGAAATGATCGATCAATGGCGATCGAGCACAGAAAGCAAAGAGCGAATCGGAAATAGGAAAAACGGCGGAAATGATCGACGAACCAATGAATTAGGCCGTCCAATAGCCAGTGAGTACCGAGAGAGGGAAAACCAATCGCGATCAAGAAGAAGCCGGAAAGGAAAGGCTAAGGAAAGGGAAAGTGAAGAAGAAGAGTAGTTGAGTCCCGGCAACGAACCGACGCGAACGCGAAGACAGGCGCGGTTAAAAATACGTTGTAGGAATATCGTGAAAAACGCGATCGGACGAACGAATTATCGGATTAATACAGACGTTAGGCCGAAACAATAATAATCAATAGATTAGGGCCGTAAAAGTAATAGAAACGCGGAATAGAGAAGGCGCCGAAAAGAGTTGCGTAGCAACAGACGCCATTGTTGGAATAAAGCGCGTAAACCGAGAAAGGGTAGATCTCAAGCCCTGTTTGAGAAGGAAGAACGGGAGATAAATATTGTAAGAGTGAATGCGACCGAGAGACTGATTTGTTGAATTTGTGAAATAAACATTTTAATTTTTTATATAACTCGAGTCATAATACATTCACCCATCCACCGTTAAACGTACAAATAGTAAACGAGATTTAAATAACATAAACGAGCGGTGTGAAACAAAGATATAAACTGATACAACGAAGTCTGATGAGGGTGCAGCCGGTCCTAAAGCTGCCTAAAAACGAAAGAGGGATTCCCAACAAGAGGCAAGGACTACATCCAGGCTACACCATTACGAAGGAAGGAAGGGCATCTAAGGAAAAGCAACAAGGCGCACGGCAGCCCGAGACTTCCTATTAGACCTTGCTCGTTACAAAGGTAAAATGAGCTGGCGACCGAATTCGTAGAAACGGACTTACAAGGTAAAACCAAAACATTTAATAGATGTCCGGCTACAACATAACAAAAAATACATACAAATTTCACTTTTTTACGGATTCTTTTTAGTTCAGAAATTAGTTTTTTGCAAAATAATAAAAATAAATTTTTCGATTTCTAAAACTTGCGGTTTGAGATTAGAAACAGTTTTCCGTTTTCCGTCATTCCATGTAGAGCCCAGCCATACAAAAATTGTAAATTGGAACGCGTTAAGCTATATTACAATTCTATCCATGCAGGAGCTATCAAGAAATACATTTGTCTCGATTATAAAGCCTACAGCGAAAAATTTGCTTCCTTCACTAAGAAATACCTAAGGTCGACTGTCACTTCTGGTACAGGCCAAAAAGAAGGGTGCATTAAATTCGTTTAAGCTCTCGATCATCTTGGTAACAGCTACCAAGATTGCGAAAGCAGCGAAAAAATTATTTTCTGACTACTTCTGATAACAAATTGTGTTTAAAAAAAGGAATATTTGTATTTAATAACGGATTTAGCAAATTTAGAAATTCAAGATATTAATTTTTTTAATGAAGAAGAAGATGAAGAAATGGTACTTCGTGCACCAAAACGGTATCTTCGTGATAAACAAAATCCGTTCGAATTTTTTAATGATCGAGAATTTAAGAGAAGATTTCGATTTTCAAAAGTTTCTGTAATGTTTGGTATTTTACCATTAATAGAGGAAGGATTAGCAAAAATTAACAATCGCGATTTGCCAATCTCTCCGGTTTTACAATTATTGATCTGTTTAAGATTTTACGCAACAGCAAGCTTTCAGGTTAGTATACATATTACTCTTATTTAAAAAAGGAGTAATTTGAAGATACATTTATTGAAACAAGTAAATATATATAAGTAAATATAAATATATGCGTATGTATGTATCTTTTTCGATAAATGTTTCTTTTAATTATTTCCATAAATGTATTTTTAAATTATTATTTTTTAACAAAAGCTTGTTTTTGTCAAATAAACAAAATAAGAATATTAGCGAGCGATATAACTTTAATGAATCTAAATGTTTATTAAAATAAATATGAGTGAAGGGCAAAGTCAATATTGACTCTTTGCCCTTTACTCATATTTATTTTATTCTTATAGAGCCTAAATGTTTATCATTAATAACAACATTAATATGGAGTTATCATTAGCAATAAACTTGTTAATTTGGCCTAATATTTTTATTATTTTGTTTATTGTTTTTTAAATAATATGAATATAATTAGTATATAATTTATTTTTGCAGCTCGTTATGGGTGATGTAATACAAATTTCACAGTCAACAATATCACGAATTATTTTTCGAGTTTCATGTTTAATAGCAAGTAACATGAAAGCATGTATAAAAATGCCAACGTTCTTCTGATCAAGCACGCTCTGAAAACAGACGTTTGTTCAAAGAACTTGGACGTGGTCCTGGAGGGATAGGTCTTCCTTCGATTGATGGAGCAAGACTGTTCACATATTCGCTTAACTCATACAAAGTTTCAACATATTAATGAAGTATATCGAAAAGGATACTTTTCTCTAAATGTTCAGGTATAATGTTATAAATTAAGCAATACAAATAACTATATATTTGAACATTAACATTTAAGTATTTTAAATTATTTTTTAAATGTAAAGACTTATTGAAATTTTCTCTCATTGTAATTTAAAGGAGTGAGTTTCTTTGCAAGTTATCTCCGTGTTTTGAGACATCATTAAATGTCAAGGTTCCATAAACATTGCAGTTCATTTCATTAGAGCGAGAAGCAGTCTAATACTTAGTCTATCAGGCTATCTTTTGCAGAGATGAAGTAAACTGCAATGTTCATAAAAAACACGAAAGTAACCCGCGAAGCAATTTACTTTGAAGCAAATATCCGTGAAAGAATATGCTCATTGTTTATTTATTTTTATAGGTTGTTGTTGGACCGCGCACCGAAATATTAGATATTGTTCCAGAATGGCCTGGGAGTATGCATGACAGCCGAATATTTCAAAACTCACGCATATACATATACGCGATACGCAGAATGGCAATTAAACAACGGAATGCTTGTCGGTGATGCTGAATATCCCTCATTACCATTTTTGCTCACGCCAATTGATAATCCTGTTACTGATACAGAAATAAGGTTTGTCTAATTTTATAACAATAATAACATTGCACTAAAGAGTTGTTCAATGATCAAACATTACGAAGTAAATTATAATTAGGAATTATAGTAGTAACTAAAATCCAGCTCGACCGTTAAAGGCTATTTTTTATTGGTTGTGTTTCTCACATGTACGGTCCTATAAAATTTAATATTACAAAGTAAATAATAAAAATAGAAATAAAAATGTAATACACAAACATAAACGCCTAAGTACATAAATATCATTAATAAACACGATTATCCTATCATTTTGTATGATCTTTTCATTTTCATATAAATAATTATAATTAGTTGTTATCCTCGGTAAGAAATTTTTTATGCAAGAATATACATAAATATAAAAAAAATACGTGAATAATAATATCGAAATGACGATCAAATATTTTTCGCAAAAAAATTAATTTACAGATTTTTAAAGATTAAGATATTTTTAATAAATGCCCATCGAGTATCAAAATTCAATTGTGAGATTATTACAATAGTTTTAGCTGTGTTTTATATAATATAAGTATATGGACGTAATTATGTACGAAAGATGTCCATACATGTTTATATTATTTCCTTTTTTTTTGGAAAATTTATGTTTGGTATAAAAAAAATGATAGTAATAATCAGAAAACATAAAAAATAATGAAAGAATGATTTTTGCATTGTCTTTCTTTATCAAAAAGTTTTTTTGCAGTTACAACATAATCCTTAATAGGACAAGAGGAATTGTAGAGAGAACTTTTGGCATTTTGAAACGTAGATTTCCGTGCTTATCAAAAGGATTGACCACAAAATTATTGACATCCACAACAATTATTGTGGCATGTGCTGTCTTACATAATCTATCATTGATTTTTAACGATAAGTTAGAAGAAGATGACGAAGGAGCAGAAGGTGTGAATGAGAAAGTTCCAGTTCCTCAACCTCATTGGCAACCTGGGGATGGTTTTATCATAAGAAACGCTTTAATTGAACGGCTTTTTAGATGATTAAAGAACGTATGTATATAATAACATTTACGCGTATATGTCATTACACGTACGCACGCACGCACACACACACACACACACACACACACACACACACACACACACACACACATACGCGCACGCGCGCACGCGCGCACACACACACGCACGCACGCACGCACGCACGCACGCACACAGGGTGTATCTTAAAAAGCGCCCAATAAATATATAGCGTTATTCCTTGTAAAGATACTGTTGGTAGTGTGCGTAAGTGCATTATTGCTTTATTAATTATTATAAAAAAAAAAATGTTTCTGAACTTTGCGAGGAAAACGCTATATATAATTAGTGGGCGCTTTTTAAGATACACCTCTGTTGCGTATTAACACACGCTAGTAAACGGAATACGTTGATCAAGGGGGGATAACAACGTTCATCAAAGTCAGAAAAAGAATTTATATTTCCATATACTTATAAGTAATCATTAAATGTGATAATATAACAATAATTGAATATGTGAATGAATCGTGGAAGCAAGAAAAAAAAACCATAGATATTTCCGCTAAAGAAAACATAAACCAATAATGATGACGTGATTGTTCTCTTACTGAACAAAGCACAAATAATATGTATTATGCGTTGTCCAATTAATTGCATTCATGGACGAGAATTTCGCGGATAACAAAGTGGTTGTAAGCACAGAGGCAACTCACCTCTCAGATTATACATTAGTACATTAACCTCTCAATACAGTCAACGTCGTGACACATTCCATGAGAAATCCTGTTACCAGAATCACAGGCACATTGCTTCGGTGAGAGAGATTAACTTGAATTAGTTATTCTGAAAACTAAATGCGATAGTTCGCAACACAAGGCCAGTTCGCTATACCCTAACCTTTATGTCATACCCTGGTGTCATTAAATGACACGTTGGGATCATCACAGAATGTATCACCTTCGCACATATATATATATATATCTCATTAGAGCGAGCACACTACAGAATGCATCGTAGTAATAAAATATCTCATACATAAGCAAAGACATTCCTTACATAGAGTATAGGTATAGGTATAGGTATAGGTATAGGTATAGGGTATAGGTATAGGTATAGGTATAGGTATAGGGTATAGGTATAGGGTATAGGGTATAGGGTATAGGTATAGGTATAGGGGTATAGGTATAGGTATAAGTATAGGGTATAGGTATAGGTATAGGGTATAGGTATAGGTATAGGTATAGGTATAGGTATAGGGTATAGGTATAGGTATAGGGTATAGGTATAGGGTATAGGTATAGGTATAGGTGTAGGGTATAGGTATAGGTATAGGTATAGGTAATACTTATCGCAAGAGAAGAACGTGTTCTGAGTGTGTGTATATACGCTTCCATCCAGCACAATGGCTTCGTTTAACATTGCCGGTATCTGGCAGCAAGGAATGCGTATAGGCTCTGAGATGCTACCATCGGTGGATCTGTCGTCTATCTCTTATGCACCATATCAGAAAAGACTCACAAGGCAGATCCAATCGGGTATCATCCTTCAATCGTGAACTAAAGCAACGCTCTGGCTAAGTAAGCGAATGATGCAACATTCATGAGTACTTACTTTTCCAGTTCAGTCTTTAACCCACTCGCTGGATTCCGCAACGTTCTATCTCTATCCATTCGCTGGGTTCCGCAACGTTCTATCTCCACCCACTCGCTGGGTTCCGCAACTTTCTCGCACAATAAACGCTCTTACTGCGTCGCACGCGTCTGAGGCCTTCGAGACGCAACAATTTAATAATGGCGGCTCAGGGATCATTTCCGGGGAGGACTCCTACAGCGCCATGAACAAGGCGTGCAGCGCCACGAATAGGGCATGCAGCGCCACGAATAGGAAGTGCAGCGCCATGAATGGGGCGTGCAGCGCCACGCAGACGCCATGCGCCAAGGCTGAGCGAGAACACGTACGCATGTCCCCCTCCATGTCCCTACGCGCGAACTTCGAATGAAGGCATAACTCGCAACAACCTCTGCATAGTATATGTAAAAATACTATATACTATGCATACTGTTATACTATATACTATATATTATGAAAAGAATTATACTATAATTTGGTTTTTATATAATTATCTTTTTAGGTTTTATTTTACAATTCTTCGAAGAAAATTTTATAAGTATAATATAAGTTAAATATTTTTTAGTATATAAGTATATAATTAAGTATTATTAAGTATTATTAAGTATTATTATTTAGTATTTAGTATTAATTATATTAATTATTAACAATCACCCTCATATTTCGCTTCAATTTGGATGTTATTTCGAGTTTGAAAGCGAAAATTTTTTAATCTGTCCTTCTACTTGCTGTTTTCTATAATGTAATACTTGTACGTTCGCAGTTAAAATTTTATTTGAAATATATGTATAGTGTATAATGAAATATATGTATAGTATATGTAACGTATATTATATACAGGGTGATTCAGAATAACCTTATGTCTTTAAAGGGACATATTCCTGAGGGTATTCTGAAACGACTTTTCCTCTAGCAAAAATTTGCCCGACGCTTAGTTTTCAAATTATAAAGAAGAATAGTTATCGAATCACGAGGCGCGTATAGGAGATAGGCAGGGGCGGCGCAACTCACTGTCCGATGCGGGCGATTATGTAAGACGCTCAGCTGTGATCAACTAACGCTTGAATACAATATCCCCCTCACTCTCTCTCTCTCTCTCTCTCTCTCTTTCACTCATTTATTCACCAACTCACTCACTGACACTTTAATGCTACACTTAAAAATGGTATTTACTATTTGCCGCCTTGTTTCTAAT
>NW_017257452.1:32837-33269 GCF_001594055.1 Mycetomoellerius zeteki | reverse complement strand
AAATGTAAAATAAGAAAAAATGAAAAAACAAACTACATTAATAACGTACAATTATACATAAAATAAATTTAGAAACTTTATAGCTAATGTCACGAATTTACCGTTGTATCTGTAGAAAGTTTGTGATTGATCACAATAATGAGACAGAACTATAATTTGCAGCAATTCAATTTTAATCCTATTATAACAATAAATGATTGTCATTATTAAATAATGATTGGATATTATAGCAGTGAACATGGACCGTGCAAGAACGTCCGTAGAAATAAAGTATTTATTTTTAACAGTTTAAGTTGACCAACAATGTCGATCTCTTATATCTTTGAAAAGAATTTATAACGTTTTTTTTTTAACATTAAAGGTACACGAGTAACGAATTCTTTAAGATAACTTAGATTCTGGTAGCGAACGTTTGCATGGAAACATTAAGGA
>NW_017257452.1:32191-32639 GCF_001594055.1 Mycetomoellerius zeteki | reverse complement strand
TAATAAAACGCATTGAAAACCTATTAAAAGTCAGTCACACATTTCAGGTGGCGCAAAAATAGTTAAAATAAGTAAGATTTAAAATATAATTATATATAATTACATATTTAACATATAATAAATATAATAATCTGTCAGGGGGGGGTGACCATTACTGACAAAAAAATTAATTAACATTCAAATATTTACTATTTAGCAGCCACATCGAACGCAAACCCGTAACGACTTGAAAAAAATCACACATACCCTACGAGACGAGTACAAAACGATGACATCGCGATCTAACCGGTTAAGGACCACGTTGTTTATTAAAAAAATTAAATAACATTTATTAACAATCTAGCAGCTAGACCAAACGCAAACTCGTAGCGACTTGAAAAAAATCACACATACTCTACGAGATGAGTACAAAACGATGACACCCCGATCTAACCGGTTAAGGACCCTA
>NW_017257452.1:28427-31151 GCF_001594055.1 Mycetomoellerius zeteki | reverse complement strand
CCTCCGGGCGTGGTCCGCAGCCGCCATCGCGCGCGTGGGCCGCCGCCGCCGCCGCCGCCGCCGAGCGCGGTCCCCGCTATACTTACCACATATACCATGTATACTTACCATCTCTCTCGCTCTTATGCGGTATCTTCTGCAGCAGTATTTTTTTCTCGCTCGCAAAGCTTTTAAGAGCGCGATAACGCTGTCATAGCACGAAGTAATACGATACCGCGGAAGTATGGTGGCTCAGCGTAGGAAGGATGAAATGCATAATGATAAATACTGAGATATACAGAATATTAATAAACATTTATTACTCACGTAACGCATGATATACAATACTATCTGAAGCATATAAAATCAATTCACATTCAATATGTGAGTTCTTATCATACATCTTACGCAAGATATTTATAGCATCGCATTTGTTCATAATACAATTTTGACGTAAATGTGTAATTGTTTAGATTAAACTCAGACTCATATAACTATTCAGATTCATATAATTCATATTATTAAACATGTGTGCTCATTATCGATTTACTTTCAATGATTATTTCCGTCGACAATTATTCTGTTCAAACCGCGCTTGTTACCGGTACCGACACTGTCAGAATTCATGATAGTATTCTACCGATCAGCTGTTTACTTCGTGTCACACGATGTATACATTCACAACCTTTCCTTTGTTCTCGCGAAGCGAAGGATATCTCTCGATACGTGTGTGTACCTATCGCTTAACGATCAAGCTCAGTTGACTTCGAATAAAGCTCAGCGGCACATCTCATTGTACATCGTTCTAATTCTCTATTCTTTTCGACACCTTCTGACTCCTCGTGATTGTTCGCGTATAATTCCAACATCACCAGCGGACCTGGTTTCCGGTACCACTTTCCTTTCGCAATACTCACAACAGTAATGAAATATTTAAATTAATCGCTTACACTATTTGTACATTGATACAAATCGAAATATACATGTTCAACACATTGTTCTAGTTCAAACATGAAGAACATGGTCGATGGTTTCATATACATATAAACACTTATCACACAAAGATAATTTCACAGTGTCCACATCGCGTATTTTAACAAGTTCAATCACAAAGTCTTGAATCACTACAGAGTAGTCGACTACACCAATTTTTAATCTTAATCTCTCTCCCTCCAACCAACGCTACTGTATGGAGCTGTAACCCCCCCTTTTTTGTCGAAGTGGAAATCTTCAAAAGACACCCGGGGGAGCGACCCAACGGGTAGTGTCGGATTCACCTGTTAGAGGAGGGCTAGCCTACAACTCTGTCAGGCGCCTACCGACTAGAATCACTCCGCGGATCATCGCCGCCTACAACGCTCACTGAAGGGGAACCGCGCCTCTGCAATACTACTCCTCAGTGAGCATCGACAACAGGCCGGGTCTCCGGCCTTCTTCCCTCGTTGCCGGGGGTTGTGAGCCCCCGGTTTCTGCAGCCAGCGCAGGAAACGCACCACCCAGAGGACTCTGCCGATAAAAGGATGGACAAGGGGGTTATAAGTCCTCGTCCACAACCTCCATAGCGCAGCCCCCGTCTCCTCTGTCTCCGATAACGGAGCTCCCCGCCGCCACAGCCTGGGACGCTGCCGCACTGCGCGTAAAACGCGCACGCTGCGGCAGCGGGGCCTGCACAGTACCTCCGGACGACGTAGCCGGGGACGCGGCAAGATCGACCACCCCCGATGGGGTGGCCGACGAGACCGGACCCGCGATCGTCGACGACCGGAACGTGGATGGGGGCTCCAGGACCACCCTGGGAAGCGCGCCGGGAATACACCCATGTGCACCCCCGGATATCCCCGTTATCCCCTCCACCCGTCCCCTCTTTGGATCCGGTCCGTCGGGCGTAGAGTCACTCGCGGCCGCACCCCCCACCTCCTCCATGGGAACAGTGGGGGAGCGGATCGCTCGTTCTTCCTCCTCGGCCCGATGGGCCGCCCTCTCTAGGTTCGGCGCAAAACGCGCCGCCGCCACGGGTCGGCAGGCGTCGGATCCAGGCCGATGCCCTGACGTCAGCCCGCTCTCCTTACATAAGGGACAACTCGCCTTAGCCCGGCACCCAGAAGACGAGTGTCCGAGCTGACCACAGTTGAAGCAGCAGAGGTGCCGATCCGCCATCGTTGGCGGGCACCTCTGTTGCACATGGCCCCGCCCCAGGCACCTGAAGCACCTGAGGGGGGGCGTCCTCAACAACTCGACCTTAGCTTTCACCCATCCAAGGCTAAGCCCCTCTCTCACGACCGCTAGGACCGACTCGGCGGGGCACTAGAGCCAGACGAATCCCAGTCCCCGCCGAGAAAACCGGATGCGGCCCAACCGAACGGCCTGGATCCCGCATCCTCCCGACACTGCCACGGCCATCTGGATCTCCCCGGGCTCGACGGACTCGTCGAACCCGTAGCTCAACCTTCGAAACGGGACGGCCGATTTTGACGGCATCGTCCTCTCTAAGGACGTCGCGCATGGCCTCCGCGAACTTGTCGGCGGTCATGCACGATCCTGTCCCTGGAATCTCGAAGAGTAACCTCCCCGTGACCAAGCGGCGAACCCCCAAAGACTTTATTCCGAAGTCCTCGAGATTGATCGCCGCTCTCGCCTTTTTGATGACCTCGGCGTATGAACCACCTCTATCAACGCCGATCAGCATCGCCGAGGTCCTTGGCCTCCTCTTATTGATGACGCGGGCCATCTCGACATTACGGCAGG
>NW_017257452.1:23353-28195 GCF_001594055.1 Mycetomoellerius zeteki | reverse complement strand
CCGGCGCCAGGCGGCCCCGCATCACTCCACGAGCCCCCATTCCCAGCGGCAGAGGTACCCCCTCCGCCCCCAACCGTCCCCAAGCCCGCGGGAGAGGCTACGCGAAGCCGGGACAGAACCAACGCAGCTCCCCCACGCGCCACACGGCGAGCGGCAGCGGACGAAGAAGCCGCCCTGGAAGAGCCTTTAGAAAAGGCCCTACCCTTCGCAGATCCGGCACGGCTGGAGGCCGAAACCCCACGCCTAGCACCGGACAATCCGCGGACAGGCTCTTGAGGCTGCCCCTCCAGCCTCGCGAGTCTGGAATCCAGTCCGGTAAGAGCCGCACTTATCTCGGCCAAGAGACTGAGAACGTGCGGGTTACCAGACTGATCGACGGGGGAGACCGGACGTCGAAAAACGTCCCCGGTCGACCCCGCAGCCCCAGACACTCCGGGGGAGGGCCCGGCCCACCGCGCCGCAGGGGATGAACCCGTCGCTGACGCAGAGACAACCGGTACCTCCCTCGTCCTCAGGTACCTGGACGCAGCAGAGGCTTTGTCCATCTCCCCTTGGACACAATCCACCTCGCCTCTAAGCACCACGTTCCGCCGGCCTAGTACGGCGATTCGGTCCACGTCGGTCGCGATCGACACTACAGGCCAGCAGAAGCGCGGCCTCCCTGGAAAGATGCAAGGCCATCTTGATTTTTCCATTCAAGCCGCCTTGTATCATTCCCGACCGGGCACGCGCCGACTCCGCTTCAGCCAACCAATTGTCAACCACATATGTGGTTGAGCTTTCGACCAAGCAGCGCATGCATCGGTCCACTTCTCTCCTCTGGACCGGGGAGAAGAATGAGGAGGAGGGGATATGAACCCTGCGCAGAGGCGCGCCCACCATCCCCGCACCCTCATCCCCGGACACAGAGGGTTGGGTGAGGCGGGCCGCCCGAAAGCCCTCCATCACCCTTCCTCTCATTCGCGTCCCGATAGATGCATCGGAATCAATCGAGGGAGACCGGAATGGATCCGAGCCGTCCTTCCTCGGTCTCCCTCGGCTCCTCTTTCTCTTTTCCGATCGCCCTCGAGATCCGTCCCGTTGTGGGGAGACCCTGGAGGAGGGACCCGCCACGGGTTCCTCCATTGCTCTCCCCTCTACCTCCGAAGCGCTAGTCAAAGCGACGGACGACTTCCTACGGGAGGCTCCAGCGGCTCGTGCCCCTGCTGGACCATCCGATTCCTCACTTGATCCAGCAGAATCCCCTCCAGTATCCTCAGAGGGGTCGACACCGAAGGCCACTCTTCGGCCAACATTTCGCTCACGTCAATGGATGACCTCTTGAGCATCCATTCGATCCACTTGTATCGAAGAATGGGCGGACGGATCTCTTATTCGATAACCAGGACATCAAGAACTTCACTAGATGACTCGCTGGACCCATTACCCAAAAGAAGGGCTCCTCCAGCGAGTCAAATCCCTCGATGTTCCCCCCGTATTCCTCCGTGCGACTGAACCTACCAAGGGGGCGATCCCTCCACTCCTCGATGATACCATCGAACGATTGGTGACGCAACACGATCACCTCCCCCTCTTCCAGAAGGGGGATTGGTAGATCGTACTGGTTAACGCCACCAACCACCCATTTAGGTTCTCGAAGAACCCATCGAGTCTTAGACCCACGAGACCGTACGGACGGCGCGCCACCCTCCTGAGAGGGAGGGGAACCCCCCGCACCAGCCCCGCAGGAAGCCACCTTCCCGCCGATTGACGACTGCCCCACGCGCGCAGGCGATGCCTCGGCCCCAGAAAGCGGCGCGACTCCATCCGCGCTCGAAGGCGCCGAAACCGTCCTGAGAGGACGATCCCTACGCCCTTCCCTTTATTGAAAATCCGTGAATTGTCCATTAAACCTGGCTATCCCACTACCCGTAGCGGCTCCCCCGTCCGGGCACGCCCCACCTCCCCATAGACATGACATAGGGAGGGCCCCGTGAACTCACGGGGAGACGGGATATGGCTCGGGCCACCGGGAATGTTACATCCGGGGCACAGACCTCCAGGCCCCTTACACGCCCTGACGCGGAGGTTAACCCACGCCAGGGTTTTCGGGGGTCCCTCTCCTCCGACCAAGAGGGCACCGCTACTAATGGCGCCACCCGGGAGGCCCCAGGGACGGTTTAGGCGGCGCTCCCTACCCGCCGTAGCAATCAACGCGACCCCCGTGCAGACGTGAAGTCCACACGGAGGACCACACACGCACGACACTCAGCTTAAAAGGGACACCGTCGTATGAGTGCCTAGGCTACCACGTCCATCTCCGGCCCTGCCTCGTAATAAGTCCGAGCGGTCCGGGGGCAGGGGAGGGATGCCCCGCCTCGGAATAAGTCCGAGCGGCCACCCCAACCCTTCTCCAGGGGTATCGGTACCCAACCCGGAAGCGGGGGCGGTTCCCGACCCGCTCTACGGCCGCAACCGCATCTCCCGTTTACGGGTAGGGGACACCCTGCCTCGGAATAAGTCCGAGCGGCCACCCCCAGGTCTACCGCCGAGAGCATCGAGGGCCCCGCCTCGGAATAAGTCCGAGCGGCCCCCCAACCTCCCCTACGGCCGAAGCCGCATCACCCCGATTTAGGTGGAATCGCGTGCAATGCGAGACAGAACTCCCATTGCACGCGCCTCCCCACCCATGGCATGCGACCAAACGTGCCCGGAGCCGAAACTCCAGACACGCTCAGCCCCGCCTGCGGAACTCCCCCGCGTCGTCTCTTCGGCTCGTGAGCCCCGACGGAACCACCCCATCCCCCCGAAGAGGGAAGGGGAAGGCCCGACGAGGGACCCGAGCCGAGGGGGACGAGTCCCCTTATCTGGCCAGGAAGGGAGCAAACCTCCCCCTATCGGTGCCAGCCCATCGGGCGTTTGCAGTCAGGGTCGCCATCCCCTACCGGCACAATGGGGAACCGTGCTGAAAAGGACGGCTCCCCCAGGACTCCCGCCTTCCGAAGAGAACAGGAGCCCCTTGGGATACCGGACCCAGTGTGCAGACTCCCCTCACTAGTGAGAGGAGTCCGCACGGGATGCTCTTAGACCCCCTTGAGCCGACCCCTTGCGGGGTACGGCCCAAGAGGGAGCTCCCTCACCACGACAAGGTGGCATTCCACGAGGGGGATGGAGCTGTAAACCTCCGTTTGCCCATCCTAGCATTAAGAATTTATGCAAAAGACCCGCCTGATGAGACCATTATTGTAATTTGATACCACAAAAATGCAACGTTAGCGAAAAAGTTACGCAATATGATGTAATTGCGCATCAATAATGTTTGATTCAGCGTAATATAAGAAATTTTTCAAGGACATTCGACGTGTCCTGACATGTTTCGCGATGACATCATCAATTTAACACCTGCAAAAATGCATACCTTGCAACAAAAGATTTTAGATACATCCGATGATGAAATCATCATCAATGTAATTTGATACCACAAAAATGCAGCGGTTGCGAAAAAGATGCTCAATATGATACAATTGTACAACAATCATGTTAAATTTAGCGTAATGAAAGAATTTTTCAAAGACATTTGAAATGTTTCACGATGACATCATTATCATAAATAGCATAAATAATGGTATAAAAGTGTAACGATTTAGGCACATCGTGTCATTAGTCAATCTAACAGCAAAAGTGACAACATGGAGCAAGATTTGATTGAGCAAGCTGCCCTGCTAAATACAAGAGAAGAGTACGTTGCGTGGGAACAGCAATGTGACGAATTTATAGAATCTCTATAAGAGCAGAGCAATATTAAACGCCCGCGATTATCGACCGGTAATAGACAATCGGTGATCGCATGTATCGCACGACTTGAAAGCTTGAAGGATTCGGTGCGCGGACGATTTGTGCACGTAGGCGCAGAATATGGACTTCGATGGCGCGAAATCGAAACGGCGTTCAAAAGCCGGATTCTAACAGGAACGGTAATAAACTCTAATTATATCGAACCTCGCCGATTCCTCGAAGACGCGAGTGAAATTGTACTCGAGAGTGTGCAGTGTGTTTTACAGAGATATAACTCTTTAAAGATAAACACAATATTTAACGGTGAATTCGCGGCCAGTGACAAACGCGCGAACAAGAGTATCACCACCCGGAACCATGAACTATATCGATTCACAGATTTGCGCGAGTGGTACATGTCGCGCGTCGTCGAACCAATTCTAGTATCGCTCGAAGAATTTCAAGAACGTAACAGCGGGTGGGCATTGTCACGTATCCTCAATTTAACGGTAAACGCGAATAGGTACAATCCTCTGCGCGCGGAATGTCATATCAAACTCCCGTGAGAAATTATGTTGAACAGAGCGGTGATCAACGTGCGATCCACAGACAATGCGTGTTTCGCGTGGTCGGTGGTTGCAGCCCAGCATACAAAATCATGTGGACAGGGAATCATCGTATCCGCACTACTCATCGGTACTGAATCTCCAAGATATTCAGTTTCTGATGACGTTACATCAAATCAAAAAATTTGAAACTCTAAACGACATTTCCATCAATGTCTACGCCATCGAGAAGGGGATTGCCGATACGACTCGCCGATCGAAAGAGCAGCAAGCACGTAAACTTCTTGTACGTGGAGGATGACAGCGCAGGACATTTCGCGCTGATCAAAGATATGTCCCGCCTTGTATAAGTAATAATAATAATATTAATAATAATGATGATGATGATGATGATGATGATGATGATGATGATGATGATGATGATGATGATAATACTAACAATTTTTTCAGATGCCTCCACTACATTAACTCAAGCGCAAAACTGGAGATCCACAGTGAAGATAGTGAGAAATTGAACGATTGT
>NW_017257452.1:17525-23293 GCF_001594055.1 Mycetomoellerius zeteki | reverse complement strand
TAGTCTACGCCGATCTTGAATGCGTATTGGAAAAGATGGATAATGAAGATGGAAATTCACAATCCGCTACGCACATGTATCAACATCACAACGTCTTCAGTATCGGGTATTACGTGCACTGCTCCTACGACAGATCACTGTCAGGCTACCGATTTCGCCATGACAAAGACTGTATAGCGTGGTTCGCGGAAGAATTGAAAAATCTAGCGCACAGTGTACAGTCGACAATTTCAGCTAATGTTCCCATGGCGGATTTCACGCGCGACGACTGGGAAAAATTTAACAGCGCCTCACATTGTCACGTGTACGAGAAACCGTTTACACCAGACGATACGCGGGTACGCGATCACTGCCACTTAACCGGGCGATACAGAGGCCCCGCGCACTCAAATTGCAATCTAAATTATAAGGATTCGCATTGCATACCCGTAGTTTTCCATAACTTATCTGGCTACGACGCTCATTTCATTATCAAGGAAATTGCCACCGCGTACGAAGGACGCGTTGATCTTTTACCGATAACTAAAGAAAAATATATCTCATTCACCAAACACGTTGACAGTACCAAAATCGATCAAAAGAATTGTGTACAATTACGCTTCATAGATTCATATAGATTTCTCGCTTCTACATAGTTTAGATAAATTGGCATCTTTTCTCAACAATGATAAGCTGAGGGTACTGCGACGCGAATTTTCCGATTTATCGGAAGAAGATTTTGACGCGAATGGGCGTCTTTCCGTACAAGTACATTGACTGCAGCGAAAAATTGAATGAATTGTGCTTGCCGCCTCGCGAATCATTTTACAGTTCATTGACGGACAACACGGTATCTGAGAGTGATTACGTGCACGCCGTCAACGTGTGGCAGCGGTTCTCCATCCAAACGCTCGGTGAATATAGTGATCTGTATCTAAAAAGAGATGTATTGTTGTTGGCCGACGTCTTTGAAAATTTCCACAACAGTTGCGTTGCGAGTTACGGGCTCGACCCCGCGTACTATTACACCTTACCGGGCTTCACATGGGATGCCATGTTGAAGCATACAGTTGCAAAATTTGAAGTGTTCACAGACATTGACATGGTCATGTTTGTCGAGCACGGAATACGCGGTGGTCTGAGCCAGTGCTCAAACAGGTACGCGCGAGCCAACAACAAATACATGCCATCGTACGATCCATCGAAACCGTCATCGTACTTGATGTACTATGACGTCAACAACCTCTACGGCTGGGTAATATGTCAACCACTGTCTTACGCCGATTTTCGATGGGTTGATGACGTGCACAATTTCGACTTTACGATCATCGCGTTAGATTCACCGACAGGCTATATTCTCGAGGTGGACTTGGAGTATCCGCAACATCTCCACGACGCGCACACTGACCTACCATTCTGTCCGACCCGCGAGAAACCACCCGGTAAGCGCGAGGACAAGCTCCTGGTAACATTATGCGATAAGCAACGTTACGTCGTCCACTATCGCAACCTGCAGCAGTGTACTCGTCATGGTCTCCGATCGCAAAGGTTCATCGTATACTGCAATTCGCGCAAGCTCCATGGCTTCGCGATTATATAGAATTAAACACCAAATTTAGAACATTGACAAAGAATGATTTTGAGAAAAATTTATACGAACTGATGAATAATGTATTTGGCAAAACCATGGAGAATGTGCGCGATCGCGTCGACGTAAAATTATTAACAAAATAGGAAGGCAGATACGGTGCGGAGGCAATGATCGCCAAACCAAACTTCCACAGTCGTAGCGTCTTTTTGGAGAATCTAATCGTGATAGAACCGCGTAAGCTCGAAGTTTGACAAACCGATATACGTGGGTATGTGAATTCTCGATATATCTAAAACGTGTTTGTACGAATTTCACCACGAGTACATGGCACCGCTGGTTCGCGATAAATGCAAAATTATGTATACCGATACTGACAGTCTCATATACCATGTAGAATGTGATGACGTTTACGATATCATGAAATGCGACATCAATAGATTTGACACTAGTGATTACTCTATCGATAACGCGTACGATTCCGCTCACTAATAAAAAAGTTCCAGGCCTAATGACTGATGAGAACAACGGTGCCATCATGACTGATTTCGTCGGGCTTAGAGCGAAAATGTACGCTTTACGTGTGCAAGGAAAGAAAGATACGAAAAAGGCAAAGGGTGTCAAGAGCAGCGCTGTGGCAAAATCTATAACGTTTGAGGATTACACACGCTGCTCGAACGACGCAATCGAAATCACGCGCAGACAGTCGTGCATTAGATCAAAATTGTACGAGGTGTACACGAAAATTGCTTTTAGTCCGCACGATGATAAGCGCTATATCGTATCAGGTTCCACCGATACGCTGCCATGGGGTCATTACCGGTGTAGATAAAACGCATTTCACACATATATATACATATATATAAAATATGTAATATGTATAATATGTATAAAATGTATATTATGTATAACATGTATAAAAAAAATGTATAATATGTAAAATATGTATACTATTGTTATATTTGATATATACACTACGCAAAAAAATTAAAGGATCACTTAGTCCATCCCCAAAAATAGGTAAAAATTCAGAAAAGTGTAACTTCGTAAAAAATAATCATAACAAAATTTTTAAAAAAGCATTTTAAAGCATGAAATCTCTACTTTCGAAATCGGTAATTGATATTTCGATTTGATTAATTTTTTACGTAGCTATACGAACAGAAATGGGTATCCGTCAAATCTGAAAATTTTGTACAAATTTTACAAAAGTCTATGGCATGAATTAAAAATCGCACACAAATGCGGTTTTAAACAGTCGAAAGAGTGAATCTTTACCTTCAATTTGCTTTTTTATTGAGCGTTGTACGATTTTTTTTCGACGAATTATTCAACATTGAAGCAAAAATGACCCTTTTTATTGAAGTGTTTGGCGCGATGGTTTGAGGAGCGAGCTTGCCCGATGCAATGGGCAGCACGCGAGGACCGGTGGCCCACGACACCCGAGAACGCTCGGTAAAAGCGGAGACCGCTCCACTCTTGTATCATGTCGGGATGGTCGATAGGAGGCGAGGATCGGTGAAGACGAGCTCGCTACCGAGAACGCTCGGCGGTGGCTGAGAACTGTCTCTCGACCATCTTTTCTCGCGATGCTACTAGGTGCCGGATTGGCGTTGATCGGATTGCTGTCGAGAACACTCGACGGTGGCTGAGAACTGTCTCTCGATCACGTTTTCTCGCAATTCGGTTGCCGGGATTCACTAGGAGCTGGTGAACTGGACTGTGAGCGGAGCTCGGAAAAACAGAGGGACGTTTGTTAACTCGCCTCGGCTTTTATACGGATTGTTGCTCCCGCTCGTATTGTTCCGGGTCGGTTCGGTGCTTTCCGTGGGCGAACAATACGAACGGGAGACACGGGAGACGCGGTTCGGCACGGCACGTGCGTGTTCGGTTGTTTCCGTCGGAGCGGCTGTCACCCGCGAATTATCTCGCGATGTTTCGCGGGTCGGGGCCGCCGGTGGTACCTGCGATTGTTTTTGGATTTGTTTAAAAATATGTGGGCGCACCGCGCCCTCGTCATCGCAACCCACCGATGGTTGGTGCGACGGCATCCGACTGGTGGTCGTCGGGAACGATACTTTACGGGGTGCATCGTTACATTTTTATTGAACGTTGTACGATTTTTTTTCGACGGGGTGCATCGTTACATTTTTATTGAACGTTGTACGATTTTTTTTCGACGTTTTTATTCGACATTCAATAAAAAGGGTCATTTTTGCTTCAATGTCAAATAACTCGTCGAAAAAAAATCGTACAACGCTCAATAAAAAAGCAAATTGAAGGAAAAGATTCACTCTTTCGATTGTTTAAAACCGTATTTGTGTGCGATTTTTAGTTCATGCCATAGACTTTTGTAAAATTTGTACAAAATTTTCAGATTTCACGGATACCCATTTCTGTTCGTATAGCTACGTAAAAAATCAATCAAATCGAAATATCAATTACCGATTTCGAAAGTAGAGATTTCATGCTTTAAAATGCTTTTTTAAAAATTTCGTTATGATTATTTTTTACGAAGTTACACTCTTCTGAATTTTTACGTATTTTTGGAGATGGACTAAGTGATCCTTTAATTTTTTTGCGTAGTGTGTATATATATTTATAATTAATATATATAATGTATAATATAGATAATGTATAATTTTGTAATACATTATCTTTATGAATCCATGAATTGTGTGAATTGTCAAATCCCAACCATTTCACGTAAACCTTGTTTCCCTTCTTGCGCAACACTTTTTCAACGAGATACACGTCAGGATTAGCGACGAGATGCAGTTCGTATTCGTAGAATCCTCCAACGATGGGTTTTACGCGAGTATGTTCCAATAGATACATCAGTGGATTAGTTTGTTGCACTTTGATGATTTTAAAGACTTCCGTAGTCCAATTCGGCGTGTATCCTTTCTCAAAGATCGTCTTGAATTTGCTCACGCAAACCGAGTAACTCACTTTGAATCGCGCGGATATGGCAATCTTTACATGATTGTACACCGTGATTAAGAACCGGTCGGCGATCGCAGGGGTAAAATGATGGGCCGCATACCGATAATTCGATGCTTTCACGCGTTGTAATCTAATACGAGGCAGGGCAGCATGTCGATCCATCTATAGTTTCCATTGTGCGTAAATTGTTTCCACATGTCATTCTTCAACGTACGATTGAACCGTTCAACGACCGATGCCTTCATTACAGAATATGTAGAGTAATGATTGATGTTGTGTTTCTTCAAGAGTTTCTGCACATTCGAGTTGTAAAATTTCTTTCCTTTGTCGGTCTGCAAATTTTTCGGACATCTTCCATCGTCTCGAATTATCTTTGCAATCGCTTTCGTCACCTCGTTCCCGCTCTTGGCTTTGAGTGGTACGGTGATATCATCTTCCTCTCGATTTCATCAAGTCGATCTTTCAAATCTTGAACATTCTACTGCACGTATCGTTTGTTTGCTGCATCAGCCTCATCCACTGGTAGCGCTAAACGTCGAATCTTGCGTGACTTTGCATTAAAGACGGCTGCGACTACGCAAAGAGCGTTATCGCGTACGTAATTTCTGAGCGATCAGCTCCACTGATAGTACGATACGTTTCCTCCTCCTCCGAGCGATAGTCCAAACTTGCTGATCGGCATTTCGATATCGACTGAATGACGCATATCGCACTACGTCAATTTATAACGAGATCGGTTGCTCGAAGTTCCTCGATAATCGACAGAATCGTGACCATTATGTCCCGCCTGGCGCGAAGCCTCGAACAATCGGAGACGATCAACAAATTCGTTGGGATCGTCCTAATGAATGTAGTCAATATTATTATCGTTTAGTGTCATGGCGCGCGGTATATCGGATCTTTTTTTTATACCCGTTCCAACTTTTTTATCCAACATCAATGGCGCGATATATTCTTATACTTGTACTCCTTGTTACCTAGTACTTAACTATCCGCGCTATGACCGCGTCTATATGCATTTGTTGTCAACAGAATGCTCTTGTAGGTTTGCATGTCAACATCCGTGCATATATCTTCATTGGGAAATTTCATGAAAATTAACTCGTACAGACCCGGTGTTCCCTCGTATCTTTTCCCATTTATAATTATATCATCGTTTTTGTCCAAGGTGATACGTTTGTCGCCGAGCATCGTTCCCTCGTTGCTAAAATAAATTCCGTACACAGCGTAAATGTTTACGGCTTTCTTACCGGTC
>NW_017257452.1:9519-17379 GCF_001594055.1 Mycetomoellerius zeteki | reverse complement strand
GCATGTGAATACTCGTACGATAAATCGCGCGGCTCGACTATTTCAGACATTTCATTCAAAGTAGATGGTACAGTTTTCGATCGATTCAACATTGATTTCGCAGGTGTGGAAGCCCGTATAGAATTGTCGTGCGAAGCGCTCGGTCGTTTTCGCTTTGGTTTTGGTTCCTCGTCCGAAAAGAACGTTTCGTTCTTAATAGGATCCTTAGAGGATTCAGCAGTGTTTTCGACAATCTGTTTCAGCGGTTCGATAATAGGTTTAAAGTGTCTCTCCAACTCGATGTCCTCCTCCATTTTACCGGTTTTCAGGGCACGGTACTTTTTACGAATCGAATCGCTCGTTTCCGCAATCTTTTTAGCTATCCTCTCGCGATCTATGGTGCTGTCCATGTTGCCTAGTCAGCGTAACAACTGATTATGCCACGGTACCACAAAGTCATTAAAACTTTTCTATATCGTCCATTGTTAAGCGCACTATCCTTATCAATCACTAGAAATCCATACTTTTGCTGTCAACATTTACGACACAAATCGCTGAAATCTTCGTAGGACATGTCAGTATTTATGTGATCGTTGTACACTCGTTTCAGATTAGTACCATCCTGTTTAAACAGGATCAACAGATTCGCATTGTCACGTATAAGATGCTTCGGTTTCTTTGCATACGTCTGACAGAGATAGAAGCAGTCAACGTGCGCGTGTCGGCCCATTGCAAAATACTCTCTTATCGCGTTTTGCTTAACGCATGCCACGTCATCAAAGATAAAGATGGAATTCGGATGCGCCTCGTTTGTTGGAATGACATCGTTATTATTAGAGAATGTGAAATAGCCAATTTCTTCGAACGGCGTTAACAAATTCGTTAGATATTGATATTTCGGCTGTTGCAGCGATTTCGAGTACACGTACACGTTCTCGAATCGTACGCCATGTAAACTTTCCAACAGGCTTATCAGCACGTTCGTCTTGCCACAGTTTGACGGTCTGCAAACGATAGCGCGTATAGAGGTTGGCAGCATGCTACCATGCTTGCGCATCTCTTTATCCTTCCACAAAATACTGAAAACGATATCGCGAGCGGGCCTATTTATAGGGATGCATGGAATGAAATCGCTCAGTAATCAAAATGTTTCTCATCATATCAGACGAGCTACACAGTTTAACATCAAAAGAGTTGGAATATATACCGCAAATTATACTGCTGCGAGAATTTTAAAATTTTATAGATGTGTTGTGGGATAGACTGCCTGAGCATATACGAGCCGATTAGGAGGTACAACGATACCGTCGGTGCTTGAAGCACTACAATTTGCCGAGTCATCAAACGCATATCGACGGACCAGCGCCTATGATAAAGAATTGTGGCGAATGTCATCGAGAGGCTTCTTAAATCGCGCGATAAACACATTTCCTTTCGAACTGCATATTTCCGGATACCAGTTTTGCGGTCCGGGAACGCGTTTAGAGAAACGATTGGCGAGAGGAGTCGAGGTATCAATCCGTTGGACGCGGCGTGTCGTGAGCACGATATAGTGTATTCGCATAGCAGCGAACTCGCGAAACGACACACAGCTGACAAATTACTCGCAAAGAAGGCGCGGAAACGCATTGTCGCAAAGGACTCGACTCTTGGAGAGAGAGCCGCAGCCACGGCCGTTTGGGCGGCTATGAAGGCTAAGATAAAATTAGGTATGGGTCTGAAAACTAGGAAGAGGAAGAGCAAGCGGATACTTCCGACAGCGAAACGCGGCAGCGTTCTATCTATTCTTCCGCTGCTGGGCGTTCTCGGGTCGTTGGTCGGTGGAGCGGCGGGAGTCCCCAAGGCCGTAAACGATAGCAAAGCAGCGCAGCATCAGCTGCAAGAACTGCAACGTCATAATCGCGTCATGGAAGGTCGCGGCGTTTATCTCGCTCCTTACAAACGCGGACGATGTGTCGCGCGTAGAAAAAAAAACGTCGACGACACGTTAAAATTACCAAAAGGTGTAACTTCCAACTGCAGCAACTTGCAAATCGTATGCGCATTCCATATTTTAGAGGATCTTTATGCGTACTACATTACCGGTGGAAGGAATACGTCGAAACGAGAGCGGTATCGTAAATTTGGATAATGCCGAGGGACCCGGTACGAATTGGGTGACATATGCGAAAAGGGGAAACGCGCCATATATTTCGACAGTTTCGGCAATCTTCGACCGCCGAAGGAACTCAAACGATATCTGGTAAACAGTGTGCTCGAGTACAATCGCACGCACTATCAACGCTACAATCAGAGTAATTGTGGATAGCTGTGTCTACAGTTTTTACGAACGGTTGACAAGCAATTTAAGGACCGACATTGCATCGTTTAACTCAGTATTCGTTTAAACATATCGTTGACATTTACGCTGACCGGCAAAAGTAGCGTCCTTGCTGTGAACTACTTTCCAGCTGTGGATTTGAACGATGCCGATTACGAGCTCGGTCTGACGGACTTTGAAACATATCATACTCTAGCGAATGTAAATTCAACAAACAACAAGTTTTGTTTTGACGAGGATGAAATTGTCATTCCCGAAGGATCGTATGAACTGCATGATATAGAGCGGTATCTGAAACGCGAAATTTTACGTTTTCACGTCGCGAAGCGCAAGGTGGATGAAGCCGGCGAGTTTCCGCTGGTGATTCGCGCCAACAACAATACAATGAGAAGTGAGATTAAATGCGCCTATCGAATAGATTTTACAAAACCTCGCAACATTGGATCGCTATTAGGATTTTCGTCGAATCGTGTGCTTGAGCCGCGGCAGTGGCACGAATCGGACGTGCCTATAAACATCATCAACGCAAACATTATTCGTATCGAGTGTAACGTGACTGCGGGTGCGTACAGTAACGACAGGTGCGTGCATACGATACATGAGTTTTCACCGAGCGTACCGCCAGGATATAAGATATCGGAAAGGCCGACGCAGATCATTTACCTTCCGATTGTCGTACGGGGCATTACAGATCTGACGATTCGCGTGGTGGATCAAGACGGTCGAGTGCTCGATTTTCGTGGAGAAGAGATTACCGTTAGATTGCATGTATGTCGGCGCTAACGTGAGAGGCTTGTGTTGAACGAACAGTTGAAACGGACAAGAGATACGCCTATTACTGGAGAAACTAGAAAGAAACTCACTGCTTCCAGCATAGCATTTTTAAAGTTGTTGGGATTCATCGTACGAAATGACTGATATTTTAAACATTGCCAGCGAGCCAATCTTTGACGACCGCATCGTCAAGATCGAGATTCACACGTACAATCCGTACGCCAACACAACGTTTGCTCACAGCGATGAGATACGGATACCCATACAGCAACAGAATTTATACACTTTGCCGTGCGACAGTTTTCTCTACATCGAAGGAAGATTGACGCTGAAGAAGAAAGATGATGATCCGCCAACAACGCTTGGAAATAATTGCGTGGCGTTCATGTTTGATGAAATTCGATACAAACTGAACGGCGTGGAGATTGACCGCAACAGAAACGTCGGAGTTACCAGTACCATCAAGAACTATGTGTCGCTGACGTATAATCTTTGATTGCGCTGAACGCTGGATGGAACACTAGATCCGACATGGAGAAAGGATACTTTAATTTTTGCGTACCGCTCAACATGTTGTTAGACTTTTGCGAAGATTACAAACGTGGTCGTTAACGCTCGTCACGAATTGATTTTGATACGAGCGCGCGAAGATACAATCGCTTGGTGGGAAATCCTGCGACGGAGCCTGAGATTGAATTATTCAAAGTGCAGTGGCGGATGCTTCACGTTACGTTAAACGAGATGAATAAATTGTCGATGCTGCGAGCATTGGAAAGTGGTTGTTATCTGAGCAGCCGTCAAAACGGCGACTCAGCTTGAGAAGTCGTGATACGTTATCTTTGCTCTGCCGACCAGTCGAAAGAATATCATGTCTCGAGATGCTAGTCTGTTTGATGATTGTAATTTGAGCAATGTGAGACTCTATCTAAATTCAGAGTTTTATTCGTACAATGATTTGAATCTGGATTTTGGCAAAAAGAGATACGCCGTTTTGTTTGATATGTACACGCGTTTTCGTAAAGCCTATTACGGAATCGACTGTTTCGAAACGCTTCTCAACGTGCTCTCGTTTATCGAGAAAGAGCCTTTCGCGGTTATTAATTATTCGCGACAAAACGAATCCGTTAAGAGCGCACCCGTGGATGTACACATAGAATTTGACTGCAAGGAAAATGTGCCTGCCAATACTACCGCATGCTGTCTCAACAGACACGATCGTGTAATCGAATACACTCCGTTGTCTAACCTAGTGCGCAAGATCATGTAAATTGCAACATCAGCAACAATTTACGAGAGATTATCACTGATATGAGCGCAGTTTCGAATAAATGTTTGTCATGATCATACCGACGTTTGTGGATCTGCAAGGATTCGTCGTCGGCAAAAAATTTATCGTCGAGGAAGTGACGGTACTGAGAGGAGGAGCCATTCTCACTCACTATATTTTTTATGTCCTATGTCATGGAATTTTCTGACATGATCCCGCAAATCTTGCGCTTCCTGGTTGAGTGCTTATCACCATGGATTGCGGTGGGACGACGGGATAGTCTCGTACAGCATGGCGAAATACTTGATTAATGAGGCTGTGATAGAAGAGGATGAAGCTCTCGTATATGTAAAGGGGCTTGAAAAACGACATTGGCTAGCTGATATACTCGCCAGCAATGATGTAATCGTTGAAATTCTGGATGCACATTACGAAGATGTGGAATCGCTACGTAATCTAGATGACTGTAATACTATACGATGTGGACGACACGCTAACAATTGTTCTTTGCAAAATGTATTTAAGATGTATTCAACTGATGGTCTCGACGCCAGAAAGAGAAGAGAATTGTAAGACTTTTTTTTAAATAAATGTATCACATTAATACGTTTTATTTTTTTTTGTTACCCGTACGAGTAGATATTTAAATAAATATAGTGTTTAAAGTTGAAAATGGATCGATAGCGGTCTGATTGCGGTTCAATAACTTTTTGAAAGCTATTTGCAGCTGTTTAATATCAATTCGATAGCTGTACAATATCGGTTCGATAGCTGTTCGATAGATATACGTTTAATTGCGCTTCATTGAAGCGCTGCGAGTGATAAAAATGCTGAGGTGTGGAGTCTTTCGAGCGCAACGTCCTCTCATATACTTTTGGCTGAGACATATGCTTTCATCCGAGGCATTATACTCTTTATCACTGATATATGACATTGATGATGATGGTGATGATCTAATTATAACTTATAAATACTGAAGTTTATTCGTGGAATTATTCAAACGTATGATATACTTTTGGCTGAGGTATAATCTTTTTTGACCGGGGCGTTGTACTTTTGTCTACCGATATAGCATTGATTTAATTATGACAGATAAAATTATAACAGATAAAAAGTTTCTCTATGGAATCTTTCGAACGCGTGATAGACTTTTCAGCTGAGGTATAAACTTTCGACCGGGGTATTGTAGTTTTTTCGATAATGCTGCATACTTTTGTCGGAATGGTGTCATGTTATAGCGACCATCTTTACTATAAAAATCTCGCACAGCCCCTCGCGGTCAGTCAGTCTGTCGACGGATTATAGCGAGTTCTTCTAAAATCAATTTATGAATGGCGAACATTTAGAATTTAATTGGCACAGCCACTTACATCAGCATGCAGGCGCGTTTCCTGGTGGAAAAGAGTGACCAGTTGGTTGATCACTTACGGGCTCTTCAAAGAGTGGGTACCATCGAAGCACGGAACATGCAAGTTTAACGTCTACCTATGCGACGACAACGAGCTGATAAGAAAAACGTGATATTAGTAGGGTATATACAGGGTGTCCCATTTTAAATGATCCAGCCAAATATCTCGAAAACTAAACCCAGTAGACAAAAATGTTTCCGACAAAAGTTGTTTGACTCGAAGGGGTACAAGATGGTGCCATCGATTTGACCTTGGATAATCCTCTGAAGGTCACCTTTAATTTTTTAAATGGAACCCCTTATTTCTCATTGCATATTCTTACAGCTCATCTCGAGAGCTTTCCAAAACACTATAATTAAGTTACTTTCGTTAATATATATTATAGATGATTATAAGTGAATATTTTGTAGAATTGAATCTAAACTATATACATAAATACTGTAGATGATAAGTGAATATTGTAGATATAAATAAATACATAAATACCATAGAATTGTAGATATTAAATAAAATAAATGTATAATTATAACTATATATCTGGGTGTTTGAAATTATTCGCGTTCGAATCTGCGATAGATTTAAGACCTTTGCTAGAGATAATTAGTTGCGAAAAGGTTCGTACTAGGGAGAAATATGAAGCTGCATAGGTGAAAACCAGTAAGTATGTAAAATATATAATTGCTTTAGTAAATATATCTCCGTCTTCACATTTTATCGTTCCTTCATTCCTTCCTTCTTCGCGGTATCGTTATTACGCGGTATCGTTATTACGCGCACATCATCGAGCGCGATGGTATGGACACATCGCGGTCTTATAATTACGCGTTAGATTCGCATCATTAAAGATTAGCGCTTCAAATCATAATTAAAGTAAAATAAAATAAAATAAAAAATAAAATAAAAAATAAAATATATTATATAAATAAAAAATCTTTATCTGCGTTTTCGAGAAGAAAAAAAACTGCTGCATAAGAAGAAAATACCGCATAAGAGCGAGAGAGGTGGTACGTATACACGGTGAGTATACATGGTAAGTATAGGGACCGCGTTCGGTGGCGGTGGCGGCGGCCCGTGCGCGATGGCGGTGGTGGCGGCCGCGCGGGATGGGGCCTGCGGACTGCATCCGGAGGCGGCCGGAGGAGTCGCGCCCGGAGGCAGCCGAAGGGACCGCGCCCGGAAGCCTCGGCAGACCGCCGATGGAATTTTCGGCACCTTTTGACGTCGTCATCCTTCCCGTGACATCATCCCCCTCCCCGTGACGTCAGCCTCCTCACCCAGTGACGTCACCCACTGTGACATCATCCCCCTCCCTCTCCCCCGTGACGTCAGCCCCCTTGCCTAGTGACGGCACCCACTGTGACGTCATCCCCATCCCTCTCCCCCATGACGTCAGCCCCCTCGCCTAGTGACGTCACCCCCTCCCCACTCCGCGGACCTCCCGCGCCGTGGGATCCCCCCTGTGCCTCACCCCTCCTCGGAACTCCCGAATTAGAATCGGTGTTACTACTCTACTGTTCACATTTATTCGCTTCCTTCTTCCTATCATTCCATCTCACTGCGGTATCATATAACACTTTGCGACTTTTACCACTCGCGTTACATATCATCGCGCTCTTATAATTATAAGTTCGACTGTGCGATAGATTTAAGATCTTTGTTAGAGATAATTAGTTGCGGAAAGCGTTCACATGGAGAAAATATGAAGCTGCTTGTGGGAAAACCAGTAAGTATGGTAAATATATAATTGCTTTAGTAAATATATAAAATTGCTTTAGTAAATATATCTCCGTATTCACATTTTCTCGTTCCTTCATTCCTTCCTTTTTCGCGGCGTCATATTACGCTCACATCATCGAGCGCGATCATATGGACACATCGCGGTCTTATAATTACGCGTTAGATTCGCATCATTAAAGATTAGCGGTTCAAATCATATTTCAAGTAAAATAAATAAATAAATGAAATAATTAAAATAAAGATAAAAATAAAAATAAAAATAAAAATAAAAATAAAATAAAAAATAAAAAATAAAATAAAAAATCTTTGCGTGCGAGAAAAAAATACTGCTGCATGAGAAGAAGATACCGCATAAGAGCGAGAGAGATAGTAAG
>NW_017257452.1:1969-9320 GCF_001594055.1 Mycetomoellerius zeteki | reverse complement strand
CCGCGGATCCCCCCGCGCCGCTGAGAACCCCCCTGCCTCTCACCCCCCCTCAGAGAACCTGGGTTAGAATCGGTGTTACTACTTTACTTACAGCGATTCCGTATCATATGTAATATTAATGTAATGAACTGTGGATACTATTTATGTGTTCTTAATAAATTGTATGCGTGTTTGAGAGTGCAATGGTGCCTTGACTATGGACTTTGCGGACCTCACTGGCAGCCAACTTTCTCTGTCCAAAAATCCAGTAATACTCGTTACATTAGCAAATAAACTTCACATGTCACTCATTGAAAGGTACTCTATCGGATTATGACAAAATCATCGTATAACTTTTTGGTCATTATGTGACGGCTCCTTGTCAGCGGAAAGGCATTAGTGACCGCTAGTGTACCTAAGTGCATTATCTAGATCATTATAGGCGGAGATACCTGTGTCCGTATCTAGTTATTTTTTGGTACGATATTTTTTAAGTTTTAAATACATAATTACAAGATACTTATACATTTTATTTTATGTCATATTAGAAACTTAATTTTTGATTACTATACTATAAATCACCTTTCTTCTCTAATTCTTAACTTTGTACAAGTTTCATTTATTTCACCGTTCGAGAGAAAAAAGATTTTACAAAATCATGTAATTTCATATTAGTTACAAAAAATTATATAATAGTATATATAATTATACAGGATATCCCCGATCTGCGAGATCGTATCTCATGAGCAGCCACAGCGTACTGAACTGAGTAAAAAAATTCTTTACCATTGTACAATTTTTGCAATACTTTAGGAGATATTAATTTCTAAATATCACTGAATGAGCACGTATGCGCACGGATTACCACCAAGTATTCATAAATCGATCGCGGTCGCTTGTTGTGCGGAGAGTAGTGACTGTTTTGTAGGCGCGTTGCTTGAGTTATAGCGCTTAACGCGTGCCTATCGCGTAGTTTCCGTCTCCGTGTGACAATCGACTGCAACTGATAGGTGTAATCTTGGTGCTTGTCCGCACGGATACGTGCCTATTTGGTGATCTTTAGAAATTAATATTCCCTAAAGTATTGCGAAAATTGCAAAATGGTGAAGAACTTTTTGACTTAGTTTAGTCCGCTCTACCTGTTCATAAGAAGTAATCTCGTAGGTCGGGGACATCCTGTATATGATGTCGAAAAGTTCTTAAATCTCCATATTTGGACATATTTCATATATAATTATATATAATTTTACATAATTTTATATAATTTTATATCCCTAACATAAAATTATATAATTTTATAATACCTTTTTTCCCCGGACGCCTAGGTAATTTTAGTTCTTAGTATTTAGTGATTGGCGACTAAAGAATAGAAAGAGCGTGGCAAACTAGTGACGCGCCGGTCTTTTCTGATTGGCTCCAAGCACTAATACTTATTACTTATAACTTTATAGAACCTATTATAGATGCAGAAATATATAGGTTAGAGAAGAAGAACAACTTGTAACATGACGAATTACGATTTTTTTTGCATCCATATTAGGCTTTACAGAGCTTTGGTGCTTGGGACCAATCAGAGTAACTTTTTTCGGAAAAGGCTCAGATGCGCACAAAAAATATCGGACACAGCAAGTTGTTCCAATCGGACACAAGTTAAAACGGGTAAAAGTGCAATCTACCTCGGTCATCTCAAAAATCAATAAAATTAGGCTTATTCGACGCGTTTTTGCATGAAACGAAAGAATCTGGCAGAAATAAGCATCGCTTTGTCCCATGAACTGAGATATTAAGCGTTAAAGTTGACGACTATTGAGGTTAGGAAATCTGTTATAGCCACACTGCGAAATTGTAACCCATGTAGATAATGGAGTGTGTGGACAGTAACGCTCAGGTTCGGGGCTACGCCGCCCCGAACAAAAAAAGAACAACATATCCTACCCGCTTGGGGCCTAACGTGGAAGTTTCAGCTGGGACAGTGTTCGCTTGGAATATTTTTAACCCATGAAGACAGTAAGACGTGAGAACAGTCTTTTCAAAGGCACTAAAAACCCATTTGGAATTCGGGATGTGAGAATTTTTACCCGTTTAATTTGTGTCCGATTAGGACCGTCGTTGGTCCATTTCAACTTGTGTCCGATTGAAACTGTGTCCGATGGAAGTTGTATATTCCTTTCAATCTGTGTCCGATTGAGACTGTGTCCGATTGAAACAACTTGCTGTGTCCGATATTTTTTGTGCGCCTGAGACCTTTTTTCTTAGGGCGAAATCGAGAAATGTAAAAATTTTTATGTATGTATGCAATTATGCATACATAAAAGATATAAAAATTTTCACTTTTCTCGATTTAGCCCTAGGAGGAAAATTATATGAGTGACCCCTTGAGGTGACAGCGTGGCAAACTGGTCACGTGACCAATTTGCCACGCTGTTCCTATCGATAGTTCATCGCAATGACGTATGTCACGCATGTTATGATTACGACTGCAATCCGATTCACACTCACAACACTTAAAAATTTCATCCTTGTTTGTCAATTGTTGAACAAAGACAAATGATGCTCATGAGCGTTGTCAGCATGAATCGGACCACGGCCTACAATTTTTATTATCAAAATTCAAACATTTTAGTATCTACATAAGTGGTAAATTTATATAAAATAAAATTAGTGTAACACAGCTTGTTGTTTTCAACTTAAATTTTCATTATCGAGATATTCTTTTATGTATTAAAACAAACAAATAAAATGTAGTATTTTATGTTGCTTATATCTTTTCCTCATCTTGTTTTCCCAATTTTTTCCTACCTCTGCATTTTTCTTTTCTTCCTTTTTTTTAAGGGGGTAGTCTGCTTTACAAGGCCAAAAAATAGCAATATTTTGGGAATTTTTTTAGAAGGGAAAAAATAATTAAACTTCTTAAACGTTTATGCCTCATTTTAATATGTATTCAAAGGGTATAAAGTGAATTTTTATGGAGCAATTTAATAGAAAATGGCGGATGTAGAGGCTATTGTGTGGAGCGCCTCGGCTCTGGAGTTGTCCATCTACGTACACGATGCCGCTCGCAATTCTTGTCTGAAATGAAAAAATTAAACTGATTATTAACTTAGACATGTATATCTTCTATATGAACCTAAAAAATTCCGAAAAAGAGGCATAATGATGATTATTTGTAGTTTGAACACAAATTATGCATTTTTACATGTTTAAATTTGACTTTGACCTGATGTAAAAATTATTAAAAAAGACTTTTTTAATAATTTTTTTTGGTTCATATAGAAGGGAATTTAGTTGTGAAGAGAACGCACTTTGGCTTTTGTCGATCGGTCAAATATTTTTTTTGCTATCGTGTACGCAGTTTAGGAAAAATCGTAAAACTGAAAACTCGAGAAAACACGCTAAAGTTTGCGGTCGGAAAAAGTTTGATTTATTGACTACTTACATCAATAATCTGCTAATCAGCGATTCCTGCACTATATAAGAGGCCTTCAGCTTCCTCGTAGTATTCATGAAGATGAATTTGTTCGGCTCCTAAGTATTGTTTTGAAAAGCCATATTACAGGTAAGGGGATCGAGGGACGGGCGCGCGCTCGAAGCAGACCGGCATTCGCCGCGGCGCGCTCCGCACCTACCTGCTCTCGGCCTTATATCGTCACAAATACTTTGAATAGGAATTTATCCTTTTGAGAATATATTCTTGGATAGTTTATCTATCCATTTCAGCAATAAAAAAAAATCGATTTTTTTGACCTTGTAAAGCAGACTATCCCCTTAAGTACCTAAAAATTACCTAAATTTTCGGATACTTTTATCTTGAATCTGTACTTAGGTAATTATCAAAAACTATATCTGTACTTATACTTAAATATGTACTTCCCACACAATATCTATACCTATATCTAGATACCTTTCAAACGGTATCTGTTCCAACACTGGTAAAATTCAATGCGTCATTTCATGGCGTTTTACAGATATATTATATTCTTTCTTTCAGTATATCTTTATTGCTAAAAGAACTGTTATCTTCAAATTTTAGTTTAATATACATGTATGTAAACAGCGTATTTCGATTCTGCTTTATTGGTATCATGTTAAGCAGCGTGAGTAATAACTTGTTATCGCTTTTTCTATTTCTCTCTTTTTCTCCCTAGAAATTGTTTTTTTAATAAAACGACGTGTATGTAAATCTGTAGAATTATATCAAGTATTAAGTATGATTATTAAATATAATTATATCAAGTATTATAATCAAGTATTTATTAAATATGATATATTAAACAAACACTTTTCTTAAAATTACAGATAGTATAAACGACGATCTGGGAAGCAATTTTGATTGTTGTGTACTCATTAGGGGCAATAATAATAATAATAATACTCTCGGGAGGTAGCCACCAGTTGGGGCCAGCCAACGACACGCAGACTAGGTCCATTGTGTCTTTCCGGTCGTACTACCTTCAGATCAGATCAGACCTGTCTTCCTCCAGAAACGGAGGAGATCCCTGACCTGGAGTTGACATACCTGCTCGGGCTCGAGAAATACCGAGCCCAGAAAAAGCCGCCTTTGTCCTGCATACGCTGGGCATTCACATAGCACGTGGAGAGAGGTTTCTTCCTCGTGTTCGCACTTCCTGCACCTCGGGTTATCACTGTGCCCCAGCTTGTGCATGTGGCAGTTAATGAAGCCATGGCCCGTGTAGATCTGCACCGCCAGCCTGGTTTCCCCTCTCCTCAAGGCCGTAATGCTCCTGGCAAGGTCCCTGCTGGGCATCCCTCCCAGCAGGGCCCTCGCCTGCCTGCACTTGGTTCTTGTCTCTTCCTTCCGATAGTTGATATGACGGTCGCATAACCAGCCCTTTATTTTTGTCTTGCAGATACAACTGGGCAAACCTAGAGCCGGTTCCGGTCCCATCAGCCTGGCTGATGAGCCACCTCTTGCCAGCTCATCAGCAATCTCATTACCTCTGATTCCCGAGTGTCCCGGAACCCATACGATAGCAACATCGTTGCCCGTGAACAATCTGTCCAGAGCACATTTGCACTTCCAGACCAGCCACGAATCAAAGACGCATGCCCCCAGCGTCCCCAGAGCCGCCTTGCTATCGGAGCATATCCTAATGCGTCTGCCCGTCTCACCTGATGCGGTTAGCGTTTGAGCACAGCCCATAATCGCTACCACTTCCGATTGGAAGACAGTGGTGAACTCTCCAAAAGGGAGAGTCTCCCTGACTCCACTACGGCACCCGTAGATCCCGGCACCGGCGCCTTCATCAGTCTTGGAGCCATCCGTGTACCAGACGTCCCCATTCCTGATAGCGAACACTTCATGCCTCTTCCAGTCCTCGCGGTTAGGAATATAGATCTTGTACGATCTGTCAAAGTCACGCCTTATTGGCATTCTATCCTGCCTCATGTCAAACACGGTTTCCATTTGGAGTTCCCGCGGTAACCGGGTGTGAGTCACACCGCTCATCCATTTTCTCTCGCACTTCAGCCGTGACCGCTGCTGCTGCCACTATCGCGAGATGGAGTGGTTGTATGCCGAGCAGCACTCCCATTGCCGCCACTGGCGTTGTCCTCATTGCACCCAGAGCCCCTCTTAAGAAGAGAGCCCTGATGTGTTCCAGTGATGCGCGGGCCTCAGTTTGCTGTGTCCTTGGCCACCAGACCACCGCAGCATAGAGCAATCTTGGTCGGAGCACCGCAGAGTATAGCCAAAATACTCTGTCTGGCTGCAATCCCCAAGTTTGCCCAAAGGTTCTTCTGCACATCCAAAAGTATGTGCTGGCTTTCTTACATACTGATTCCAGGTGCAGCTTCCAGTTCAATCTTTTATCCAGGACAATTCCCATACTTGACATTCCAGGAGTCAGTCTGACCCCCTTCAATACGGGCCCCTCCACGGGGCCTATTTCGTACTTGTGTGTGAAGATCATCAGGCTTGTCTTACTCGGGTTCACTGATAGACCTGTCCTCTCACACCATTCCTCTACCACCCCTAGAGCCCCTTGTGTGAGCTCTAGGAGCATTTCTAGGAAAGGGCCTCCTATCAGGATCGCCAAGTCATCAACGTACCCGATTGCCTTGAAGCCCTTGTCATTAAGCTCTTCAAGTAGCCTATCCACTACTAGGCACCACAAGAGTGGTGAGAGGACTCTCCTTGGGGACAGCCTCTCGCCACCCATCCTTCGACACTCACCGTACCTAGCAATGTCGTCACTTGGCGTCCAAGCATTCCCCGGATCCATTCAACAAGTTTCGCCGGTATTCCCCGCTTTGTCGTCTCGGCACAAACCATCTCATGTGGAGTGTTGTTGAAGGTCCCTTCAATGTCCAGGAAGATGTCTACCAAAAAGCCCCCCTTCTGAAGTTATCCTTCAATACTGTAGACAACCAAATGGAGGGCCGATATACTCGAGTGGCCAGCCCGGTAAGCGTGCTGCTTGGCATGCAGCGGATACCGGGCCAGTACACAGTCCCTGATATATACGTCAATCAGCTTTTTCAACGTTTTAAGAAGGAACGAAGTCAAGCTGATCGGTTTAAAGTCTTTAGCAGTGACATGGTTCGCCCGCCCCGCTTTGGGAATAAAGACGACTCTCGCCCTTCTCCACGCTCGGGGGGTGTAACCGAGAGCTAGACAGCTCCTCAACATACTCGTGAGGGGCCCAATTATCTGCCCCAGCCCTCTCTGAAGAAGAGTTGGGAAAATAAGGTCCGGCCCCGCCGACTTGAACGGTTGAAAGGAGCCAATCGCCTATCTAACTCTAGCTGGCCTTGCAATCGCCACTCAGATTCGCTGAGGTCGATGCGAATCGCCTCAATTTTACACAAGTTAAAATCACATAATTAAACTCCACAGAGCCAAGTCGAAAGGTTACTAATAACGGGGAAGCCCGGTGACCAGATCGCAGACGCGGATCAACCGGAGGAGGTAACAAAGGAGGAAGACATCACGAAGAGCCCTCCAAAACAAATAAAATCACCCCGAGTGTGAGAAACAAAAGACATTCAAACAAACAAAAAATGTAAATAATAAAATATTAGATTATAAGATAGTTTATAAATAAAACATTTTACAAAATACTTTTATAAAATTTATGTTAATAATACACTTTGCATTTCAGAGGCCAAAGATGCCAATAATTATCATAAGATACTCAGAGCGATATTACAAGCTCAACATAACAAAAGATTAGCTCACTCTTTAATTCAGAGATTTATTTAAAAGTCAGGTTATTTTATATTAATTGCTTTAAAGCATTACAATAGACTAAAATTAGTCGCAACCTCATTAGAGCTAAATAGAGCCGTCAGGAGCTCAATTCATTAAATATAAATTTTACACTTGTAAAAGCGTCAACACATGAAATAATAA
>NW_017257452.1:0-348 GCF_001594055.1 Mycetomoellerius zeteki | reverse complement strand
CACGGCACTGAGTCCCTTCCTGCCAAAGATGGAGGAGATCCGACCGAGTTAAAGGACGAATTTTGTGATTGGTCGGAGACAGTTGGAGGGGATGAGGATGCCAAGGTGGCCGACTCCCTCGAGAAGAAGGAACACGCCACCAGTCGCTCTTGGCCGTCCATGTTGTGCGGATGTGTCCACGCGTGTGTCGTCGCGTGATGTTGCATCAACCTGATGTAATTCGTAAAAGAGGACTCCGCGGACGCGCGTTACACGTCAATTCTTTTGATTAACAATAATATAATATCCCTATCTAAAAATTATTCCTCGATTTATTTTATTTTAAGGGGGGATCCCGGTTTAGAAGGT
>NW_017257451.1:0-479 GCF_001594055.1 Mycetomoellerius zeteki | reverse complement strand
TGTATTTACACTTTTATATATATATATATGTGTGTACAGTGGGCCCTGAAAAGGGCCGATTGCGAATGTGGCCCTGAAAAGGGCCGTTTTTTGCGAGTTACGGCACGGATCGCTCTCGGTAGCTGAGATACGGCCGGGTGGTTGTCCACCGCAAAGGCCCCTGCTCGTTGTTGTTCCGGTCCGTGAGGATGCAGTCAGGAGGAATCAAGGGCCGCAGGTATTTCCTTTACTCTGGCGGTAGACCCAGTGGCGTATGCGGCGAGTATGTTCTCTGCGGTGGCCTCGTCGGTGTCCACTCTCTTTCAGACGTCTGCGTTGCTGCCGATGCTGTGGGCGGCGTGGCCGGTAGAACGGTGTCTGCGCCGGGTGGAGTCCGGCAAGGGTGACAACAACTCTGGCGCAAAAAGGTAGCGCGGTGATGTAGGCCGGTCATCGGCTGTCCCTCTTGTTGAGCGTCACTCCTGGCGGCAACGTCAATC
>NW_017257450.1:136580-136862 GCF_001594055.1 Mycetomoellerius zeteki | reverse complement strand
AATACACTACTTGTAGCTAATGTATCGGTATAAATCATAATAAAATATACACTTAGGCCCAGTTCCATAACTCACAGTTAATTCTTAACCGAGGTTCAATTTGTTTCTCATCTCTTTCCAATTCTAGAATTAGAAAAAGACAATGAATAAGTTGAACCTCGTTAAGAGTTAACTGCGAGTTGTGGAACTGGGCCGTAAATAATCTAACTCGACTGAGTATTTTGTGGATTCCTCAATTTCCTCAATTGGTGCATTCAGTACTACTGCTCATTGAGGGCTCAG
>NW_017257450.1:135780-136328 GCF_001594055.1 Mycetomoellerius zeteki | reverse complement strand
CATCCACTTTCGCCGACATTTGGAAACACCAGAGGATGCTCGAACATCTAAAGGTAATTTCATTTCATTCTCCGTTAATTGAGAACTCGCCGTGAATGAACCGTATAGCATGGGTGCTTTCCAGCAAGGACATAGTCAGACACTGTGTAACACAGTGAGTCGTTTCATCCTTGTTTAACGTTAGTAAATAACTGTGTTACACAGTGTCTGACTATGTCCTTGCTGGAAAGCACCCATGCTATACGGTTCATTCACGGCGAGTTCTCAATTAACGGAGAATGAAATGAAATTACCTTTAGATGTTCGAGCATCCTCTGGTGTTGTTGCGTATCCGCTCTGTTTTAACAGCATAAGGAGAGCGGGATAATCGGATGTATTGAATGTTATACCTCGTTACCCATCCACGAAAATTATCTCGGAGTTTTACGGCATTATGTTCACCTCGGTCTCCCTGAGCGGTTTGAAACTTGTCACGCGTGCTCCCTAATGCAGGGTTGTAACGATGCACCCCGTTAATGCATCGTTCCCGACAGGTCATCCGTCGGATG
>NW_017257450.1:134014-134407 GCF_001594055.1 Mycetomoellerius zeteki | reverse complement strand
TCAATTTTCTACGACTTAAGACCGTACGATTGCTACGACTTCTATTGTAGACCCAGCATAATACTCGTCACGCTGCGCGCGCTCGCAGGTTGCTCCGAGTGCCCAGGAGTTTTAGAAAGATACTTGGTATATTTGAGAGGAACGAGGGAGCAACCGTGACTTAGAGTCGACAATAATCGCCATATCAAGCGCTCGTATCTAACCAATCAGCAAATTGGACAATATCGATCGTAGCTTAGTTCAATACCCGGAATCGCGAATTCCGTATCCCACCCATATGCTGGATTCACACTACATCCAATTTTCGTCGAACGATGCTTTGCATCCAATCAGAAAATAGGATTCCGATAATACGAAGCAAAATTCATCGGAATCCTGTTTTCTGATTGGTTG
>NW_017257450.1:133702-133992 GCF_001594055.1 Mycetomoellerius zeteki | reverse complement strand
TGGCTGCGTTCAGCAGAGAAAGCAGCTTTGCAACTGTTGTAAAATTCTTCAATACGATTGGTTCTTGCTTTTGGTTCCTTACAGATCTAAATGTATAAACCAATCATATTAAAGAATTTTACAACAGTTGCAAAGCTGTTTTCTCTGCTGAACGCAGCCAGTGTGAATCTAGCAATAGCCGCGGGTTAGATCGAAACCAGGAATCGGTCGGTCTTCCTGATGCGGGGTCTACAATAGAAATCGTAATGCGGGGTCTACAATAGAAGTCGTAGCGGTCGTAAGGGCTTAAG
>NW_017257450.1:114259-133679 GCF_001594055.1 Mycetomoellerius zeteki | reverse complement strand
TTGATTATTCTTCTCATATTCGACTGTGATTGGTCAATTTTCTACGACTTAAGACTACGCCGCTACGACTTCTATTGTAGATCCCGCATGAGACGTAAAGCTGGTTCTACATTAGTCGCATCGCAATGTCGCAAGCGTGTCGCAAGCGTTATGATCCAGAGTCGAGCTAGCTTGATGTTGATTGGAGCGCAACGCTTGCGACGCTGCGATGCGACTAATGTAGCGCCAGTTTAACATCAGCGCTATTCGGAATAGCGCTGATTGGTTGCTTCAATGGCTGCGTTCAGCAGACTCAACAGTTTTGCAACCGTTTTATGATTATCTGCTGAGATAGGACCATTCTTCTAGATCTAAAAGTATGATCCAATTAGCGCGAAGGAAACTTCCAACAGTTGCAAAACAAACGTTCTGCTGAACGCAGCCAATGACGCATTCTTTATTCCGCAGTTTTTTCCGCACCGTGTGATTTCTCCCTAAAGTCGGCGGTACACGATGTTTTCTTGCGGAATTGCTACCTAGAATAAATTCTTGCTTCCGTATTGGCTACGATGCTGACACTATCAGTATCGCAGCCAATACGATGGCAAGATTCTAATCCAGCTAGGAATCCAGCAGGAAAACAAGCATCGTATGCCGCAGGCTTAAGGATAGAAGTGTTTGAAAGCGCTGAAAGCGTCTAATTTGACCGCTGGAGAGAGCAGCGAATGAGCAAAATGCGAATGAGAGCGAGAGAGACGTTCACAACTAACAATAAGTACACGATGTAATCTTTTCACCATGGGATATGTACAAATTTATCGCATGGTACTGTGACAGTTTGTAGCAGTTTGTAGTGAGTCAAAAAGCCAGAGATTATTGAGAAGAAAAAGAATAAGAAGAAGAGGCATTTCGCGTATTCGAGGCACGAAGGTCACGAAGATCGCTGGTGACCTGATTGAGTGGTGAAGTAGTGAGTGCTTTCCATTTGGTAATACAAAACTACACAAGTGGACACAAGTGTCGTTATATCTCTGTTACTCTCTGAATGATGCTACTCTCAAGACAGATAAAATGATGTTCGTGTCAACTTGTGTCACCAAATGGAAAGCATTCAATGATAGCCATAGCCGGGCCTGACCTCTGTCATTAAGCCGGATTAGCTGGGCTGTAGTTGGACGCCTATAAACATATCTCGTTCACTTACTGCTCGAATGAGAATCTAAGCACGTAAGAACCATGTAATGTTGTATAATATATGCATCTATCTTTTGTAATACACACAGATACCTCTCAAGGTAGTCGCATCAAAATTAGCTGAAATGCAGTGGCCCTCTCTCAGCGTTATTCTTTCCGAGATATTTCTGGCATATATCGTTTACTCGATATACACACTATCGCTGTTATTCGTATCGCCAGCTTGCGAGGATGGCAAGCTGTGCCTTGAGTCATACCTGAGCGAACGACCGCAGTTGGATTTGTACATGTACAGCTCAGTTAAAAGAAATCCCGTCAACAGAGATACTGATCTCGTATACTCGGCACAAAACTTTGATTACAATCAAATGCAAATCATGTGAGTATCCTCATGCATCATTTAATCAAACCGTTAATGTTAATTAAAGAAGAGTTTATATTGGCTGTAAACTCTGTCAACTTATGCTGTAACCAGTAAGTTCAACACAATGATTTACATAGATTTACCTGCTGCCATTTGCTGTAAAATTTGAATTAACAATATTATATCTTTAGGATCGTATATGTAAGAAACACAATTAAATTTGAATTAACTTTATGGTTATGACATAAGTATTACATGCATCTAGTAATTTATTATGAATGAAAATATTGAAATTATTGTGTTAAACTTTACTGGTCTCTTACAGTACTAAGTTGCACAAAAGTTGCAGCAACATTACATGTTGCAGCAATATTGCAGAGATTTTATAGTGATATTGCTGCAAATTCTATGCTGTATGGGGTTATAGTGTAAGTTAACAATTTATGGTCAGTATAAATATTCCATTAGTCTCTCTTTGAGCATCCCTATGAATATATCCTTTTCATGTGTTATTGTTCTTGCCTTCTTGCTTTTTTAAGAGAGAAGGGAGGGGGAGAGAGAGAGAGAGAGAGAAAATCGGTTTACATAAATCCAAGACAAAAGCATTGTATGGAAATGAAAAGTCTCCGAGGGAGACTTTCCTCCTCTTGCAAATCTAATGAATGTACTTTCTTTCTTACAGTCCAGTGATATTGACTGTACCACATGAGACACGGCGGAATGGAACATTGTTTTTACATATATTTTTAGTGCCTCCCTTTATAAAACAGGACAGAACATTTGTCAATTTGCAAAAAGTAATGTGATATGTAATATTACGACATATGTACATATATAAACTATGCTTGTTTGTTGGACTTTCCAACATTCTATCTGTTTTATACCACTTTAATTATATCTTTATAGGATATATTTACTTCGTACACTGCGATTAAAATGACACAATATATAGTACCTGAAGCAGAAGCATTCAAGTTATTAGGCGACCGCAGAGTGGAGACAGCTAATAGCCAGATTGTTGTACGTCCAGTCTCGCACATGAAAAGTCGTGTGACATTTACAATAATGACAGACAACATTATGCTTCCTATATATGGCATACCTGCCGAGCTCGTAAACCATATAAAGTATATAAATTTCTATTCTATTTGTGCAACACAATATGGCTCAAATAAATTAATCGCTAAAAACACATTATCTTGCTTGTTTATTGCAGAATAATTGGCAAACAGACATTTTTGCCGATAGTAAACTGTGATTTCTTACGAACACGGCATCGGGACCTTCAGCGGATTACTCCACAAAATAATACGATGAACGTTGCAGTAGAATATTCACCTGTGTCTCTAGGAAAGTTAAGATTAGTGTTGCACGTACAAGCAACCATGGAGAATCTCAAGAATCTTGGCTTCTCCGACAGAGATGTCGATGAGGTAAAGGGCATCTTTGCAGATACTAACATCTACCTACTAGGTGGTACATTCTTCATTGCAGCTGTACACGTGAGTACAAGTATAGATATTATATGCATCATGAAAACTAAAAAAAATATAAGATAAAAGAGAACGCCAATCTTTCATTTACAGTTGTTGTTTGATTTCCTTGCTATTAAAAATGACGTTAGCTTTTGGCGGAAGAAGAGTAATCTCATAGGCCTCAGCAAATGGACTGTGATCTGGCGTGCATTTAGTCAAACCGTGATCTTCCTTTATCTTTGCGAAGAAGCTTCTTCCTTACTTGTTCTCATTCCTACTGGTATTAGTACTATTATCGAGGTACGTATATATACATATATGTATATACATATATACATATATATATGCAGAGTGAATCAGAGAGAGTCGATAAACCAGCTTAATTTTTACCCTATGAGAAAATTATCGACTGCACATCTAATTATCGACTTAGCGATATAGAGCGATATAGAGGATGTGTGGATATCATCATATGAATTGATGATCCGAGCAAAAAAGTATTTAATGCAAATCGGTGGAAAGAAGAAAATAGAGAACAGAATATTATAATATATTTAATTGGAAATAGAAAATTATACAAGTCTACATTAATGTTTTTGTTTTATGTTATACAAATAATATTAAATCTTCTTAACTCTTCTTCAGAAATGCCATAGCAATTCTAACAAGGAAAGTTTCACAACTGTCCAGAAACGATTTGATTCTCCATAAAATATGTTGTTGTACACGAAAATCTAAGAGACACGTGTTTTTTTATACGTGCGCTAACTCATGTTTAGGGGGTGAAACACCATATTTAACAACATATTTCATGGAGAATCAAATCATTTCCGGACAGTTGTGAAACTTCCTTTGTAAGTACTATTTCGATAGTACCCAAAAATAAAGATCCCACACAGCACACTTTATCCTGATCCTTTATCCCCATATGGGATGTCCGCAGGATAAAGCTTTATCAATATGGGACAATTTGGGATATCCTCAGGATAAAGTGTGCTGTGTGGGATCTTTATTTTTGGGTACTATCGAAATAGTACTTACAAATGCCATGACTGGAGAAGAATTAAGAAGATTTAATATTATTTGTATAACATAAAACAAAAACGTTAATATAGACTTGTATAATTTTCTATTTTCAATTAAATATGTTATAATTTTCTGTTCTCTATATTTTCTTCTTTCCACCGATTTGCATGAAATACTTCGTGCTCGGATAATCAATTTACACGATGCATATCCACGCATCTGATCTATACCGTTAAGTCGATAATTAGGTGTGCAGTCGATAATTTTCTCATAGAGTAAAAAGCTGGTTCAATGACTCTGATTCACCCTCATATATATATATATACAGGGTGTTTCCAAATTAAATCGCAAAACTTTGGGAGCGTGTAGAGGAGTAAAAAACTAAGAAAAAAAGTCCTATAGACATATGCTCGTTTTTGCTCCGTTTCAGAGAAATCGAAAAAAAATGTTTATATTTCTTGCCATATCTAGCACCGACATATTTGATTACATTTTCCACTTTCTGTTATGAATTTGTCAGTCGCTCTTTGAAAGCCTTTAATAGTAGATGAATTTTGTCTTTTGCAATATGCCGCGTACGTATTCTAATAGTGAATATGCTGATATGGTTTTTGTATACGGTTTCTGCAACGGTAATGCTTTAAAGGCCTGGCTGCTACAAGAGCCGTGTTTGACAGATGCAATGCTTGTATTGCTGCAAGAGGTGCACATTTCGAACAAAATCTTCATTAAAAAGTTTATAAATAAAATAATTAAAATAATAAATTAAATATATTTTTTTCTTTTTTCGTGATTTCCTGCGAAACAAAGCAAAAAGGAGCATATGTCTATAGGACTTTTTTTCTGCAAAATATTTCGTGCGTGGATAGAACAGACTACACTGAGTCGAAAAGTCCTGTACCATTTTGCGGTGTCAGCAATAGTTAAGGAGATATTAACGTTAAAGATAATCGAATAAGAGCGTCCAGTCGGCCTATTGCTGCCGAATGTACGACCCACCGATCTATATATATACACAGGGTGTTCCATAACTCACTTGACAACGCTCGTGGGCAGGTAGAGCGGACTAAACTAAGGCAAAAAGTCCTCTAATATTTTGTAATTTTCGCAATAGTTAACAAGATATTAATTACTAAAAATTGCCGAATATTGGTCTTCAATAATTTTTTAACTCTAAGAATTTTTTCAGAATTTTTTATCAACTTTTTAGTATTGCATTTCCTTATTAGCAACTATTTTCACCAACATGAGAAAATACGGTATTAAAAAATTCTGAAAAAATTCTCAGAATTTTATGAGAAGAAAATAAACAATTTTTGTCTCTTGCAGTTTTTTTGTAAAATTGATAGTATTTGAGAAAAAAATTATTGAAGACCAATATTCGGCAATTTTTAGTAATTAATATCTTGTTAACTATTGCGAAAATTACAAAATAGTAGAGGACTTTTCGACTCAGTTTAGTCTGCTCTATCTGCCCACGAGCATTGTCAGGTGAGTTATGGGACACCCTATATATATATACACATACAGGGTGTTAGTTAAGTATGTTGCCATACTCAACAGAGCGATTCTTTGATTTATTTCAAGTAAAAAAGTCCATATAAACATGTGTCCTAAACGGCTTAATTACCGAAATAAAAAAATTTTAATGTGTGTAGTAATAATCTGTTTATTTGAAAGAAATACAGCTTGAACTAGTCAAAAACTAGTCAAAAACAGGCTTCAGTTCTTCTGATGAAATAAAGCAATTAGATGAATTGTTGAAAACATATGTACAAGCTAATTGACCTGCAGCAACATCAGAACTGAATTCTATTTTTGATTTTGTGACTTTGACTTTGTCACTTTGTTTACGGTTGTGCGAATGGTAATTCTCGTGAAGCAAGACATATTTATGCAGGAAGATATTTCCAGCGCAATTTACCGTTTTGTCAAACGTTTGCGAACATTCACCTGTATTTCGGAAACTAAGCCATTTAGGACACATGTTTATATGGACTTTTTTACTTGAAATAAACCAAAGAATCACTCTGTTGAGTATGGCAATATACTTAACTAACACCCTGTATATATATATTATATATATAGTATATATGGTGTACATTACGAGTATACAACATGTGTTAATTTATATTGTCATTATCACAGTTGGTGTAATATGGAATATGATTTAGTTTTTAAATATCTTAACTGTAGGAAATAAATGCCTTAAACGGTCTAGCTGGATCTTAAGTGCTTATATAATTTTGTATGAATTTATATACTATATATGTAGTCCTTTAAATTGCGCGGCGGAATGATTTTTCTGTCTTGAAACGCAAATGCTTAGAACGTTCGCACGGAATACTAGAGATTCAGGTTTGACTTCCGGCCGAGGTAATATTTTTCGCAATAAAAATTAATTATTTACAGATTTTAATATATCGTTCAGGATTATTAAGATCGTTTTAAGATACATAAAGAGCATCAAATTGTTAAATTGTTAGTCATTTTAATTTGTGATATTACTGCGGTGGTTTAGTAAGGATTGCGTTTCAAGACCGAAAAATTATTTCAGCACGCAGTTTAAAGAACTATCCTACATAGTATATAAATTCACACAGAATTATATAAGCACTTAAGATTCAGTTGGATCGTTTAAGGCATTTATTTTCTATAGGTTGTGTTCTTACATGTACGTTTCTCTTATGAGATTTAATATTGTTTATCTTAACTGTATTTACGTTGTATATATATATATATACATACACACACACACACACACACACACACACACACGCGCGCGCGCGCGCGCGCGCGAAATATGCATTTCCTTTATTTTTTTATGTAAAAATTTGATAATGAAAAAAAACTATTTCCTAAATTTTTGAAGTTATATCAAAGTTATTTTATGTTTTTAAAAAACATATTTTTATTTCACAGTATCATGAAAGCACAGAAAAAGATAAATTAAATAGTCTCTAAACTAATCTTGAAGCAACCCAAAAAGTCATTGGAACAGTACAGAAATTAACATATTTAAATTAAATTAATTATATATATGTTAATTATCTTGTACCGTTATACATATGTGTATACAAAATACAAGATATTTCGTATTATTAATTTTTTTATAACCATACCTTGATACTTTTGTAATCACAAAATAATGAGATGAATCACTTGATGCAAAGAAAATACATAGCTTCTTGTCAAACAAGGTATGTAATTGCGTATTACAAATTACATAATTTTTTTAAAAAGCAACTATGTATTTTTTGTACCAGTCTTTATTCTCTTTATTAAGGTATGTACATTTATAAAGGAATTAATAATTTATGAGATATTTCATGTCAGAACATGATAATTTTTGTGCCGTTCTTGTTGACTTTTTAAATATTGTTTCAAGATAATTTCAAAGAAATTCTAATAAATCATCTTTTTCTGTGCTTTCGTGGTACTGAAATATATAGTGTTCTATTTAAGGAGGTTCTCCAGTCATAAAACACATATTAATATTTACGCTTTAAACAAACTACATACATGTGAAAGTTGTGTTCATAACATTCTATTTTCATTGAGTAACACATTTTTATAGATTATTTATTTTATTTGTTATTAGTTTTATTGTTATAAACAAAAATTAAAAAAAAATAAAAATTAAATTTTTTTATAAACATATATTAAGTATTAAACATGACTTATGCAAAGTTTTATTGAGATTTATCAATTAGTTTATAACAAACAAATATTTTGTTTATTTATTGAACAATTAATGTCTGCATCTCAATGTAACTTTATATAAACATTTTTGAATTCATATAGTATTTACATAAAAAAATTGAGATTTTTATCATTATTTTGTAAATTTTCGTATATTTCTATTAGAGTATAAATTTAAAAAATATTACTTTTTATTGAAATATAACTTTTAATCCAGATGGTCAAAAAATTTGAAAAAATTCAGAAATGCCTCTATTTTTATAACAAATTTATTCTCAAAATTTAATCAAGTTCCTATATTATGTCAAATGACTGGAGAATCTCTTTAAAAAACACACAAGATAACTTTGATATAATCTTAAAAAGATTAGAAAATGAAATTTTTTCTTTACATTATCACATTCTACATAGAAAAGAAAGTGTATTTACACTTTTTTCTTCTATGATTCAGCAGTTATTTCGAACATCATTTATCTAGGGGTGTGTGTGTGTGCGTGCGCGCGCGCACACGTGTGTATATGTTTATTTATTTAATAGCTATGGAAATTGAAAAAGATGTCGAGAGTGGAATTAATCAGTAGCGGTAACATTTTCCCAAGAATACGATTTAAAACTGATAGCATCGATGCAGCAGAAATGAAAACTAGAGAATTCGATGCCGAAAGTATGCGTTATCTGAATTACTTATTATATCCATTAGTTATCGTTGGTGCAATATACTCGTTACTTTATCAGCCACACAAAAGGTAAACGACCACTTTTATCTATAACGACAAAAATATATGTATGAAATATTTTTTATGCTCTAGATGAGCCGTTAATTAAATTGTTTTGAGTTACAGTTGGTATTCTTGGAGTATAAATTCCTTAGTGAATGGAGTTTACGCATTTGGATTCCTTTTTATGCTGCCGCAATTATTCGTTAATTATAAATTGAAATCCGTGGCGCATCTGCCGTGGAAAGCGTTCATGTACAAAGCATTTAACACATTCATCGATGACGTGTTTGCTTTCATTATAACGATGCCGACAGCTCACAAAATAGCATGTTTCAGAGATGACGCCGTCTTTCTGATTTATCTGTATCAAAGATGGTAAGAGTTTCCTTTCGTTCAACTCGAAATTCATACCGAGTACCACTGAACATTGCGACTTATGTTGAACGACAGAGAGTAGATCGTAACGGAATGGAGAAAATGTGTTGATCGATTCCCGTTTATGTTCTTTTCGACCGAACCGATTTGCTTCAGAAATAATTAAATTTAATTTTCATAAATTTATGTTCAACTACAAATATATACATTCAAAACTTGTAAATAGATTTACTAAACTGGATAACTCAAAAACGATCCTTTCTTCTAACGAAATTCTACCTGTAGGTAAGCATTCTTTAAAAATATGTTTTTCTGTCCCTTTTGGCTTTTCATTTCTTTTACCTGACCATTGTGAAACGTGGAAACTGCTATGTCATCCATTCTTGGAAGGATCTAAACCTGTCTTATTCGAAAATTTGTCACTCTTCATCGCTACCTGCTACTTGTTCAGTAATATTCGGTGGTTTGGTGCAAACGCACGTCATTCTATTCGGAGCGTTCATCGCAACTATCACGTATGTATCGATCATTATTTTAGAATGTAAAAAAAAAACGTTTATCCACAGGTTATATCCGGTGGATAAATCACGTGTGGATACTGATACAATCACAGAAGAAGCTGTTGATTCTGGCAACAATATGCACAAAAAAACAAATTAACAATTTATATTGTTTACTGTTATTGTTTGTCTTCATTATCTAGAACTTAAAACTTTCGTAATATCATGTTGAAGTGTTATTACATGCTGACAAACAGTATTTATATCAATAATGTAAAAATTTAATCAATATACGCACACAATTGTTACAAAAAGTATATTTATAAATTTCTTTTATTATCACCTAAAGTGCACTGTTATAATTTTTCAATTTTTGTTTTTCTTTTATAAATGGTTTCTGACGGATCTAATGGATCTTGCAAACAATGTATAATCGATGTGATAATATTATCTATAATGTTCTCGGCGCGATGCGTTCAATAACCAGCGTGACAAAGGACTCGTAGAAGGGAATTGCATAATAACATTGAACACATCAGGAAAGAGAACGGCACATTCCTTCTTCGAACACTCATTTAGCAGGTGTTATATGTCATCAAGTTACTTCTAGGTATGATTATATTTGTTACGTGAGAAAATACTGACTGCGTTGCCCGATAACGGGGGACCTTGAATTATTTGAATCGATTCTAACGCGATAACACGTCAGTCTTTCAATATCTACTGATATATAATAGGAGAGAAACAGACCGAGAAGTCTACTTTGGTAGCATTCACGTGCGCGCACGTGTGTGTGTATATATATATATATATATATGAGTACGTGTATATATTCTTTATAGCGTAAGCGGAAATTATTGCAAACTGCAGTATTTGTGCCACGTTACAAGATAAATAATGACACGCATTATGGGTGCCGCACAAATTCTGATTCCGATTATTCCTCCTGTATGGATTTATCTCTGGTTCATGAACAAGCAAGTCTCATGTTACCTGGGTTTAGGTAAGACGATCCAGACAAATAAGTTACATAACTCTATTTTTCTTTGTGTATCAAGTCAGGATAATACTAAGCTGTGACTTTGTTATTTTTACGATGATGCAGCAATAATCGATTTAAAATCGTTTGCTTTTAAATTAACATATTTCTGTAGATATACCGTTTGTCCTAAAGCGTTGGTGGGCTTTTCGGTGCATCTCGAAGGAGAAGAAAACAAGAACAAGTAAACTCAAAGACAGTGATGTAATATTAAATGTAAAGAAGATCTTGAAACCATGCTCGGATAATCCAAAAATTATTATGAACGAGAATGTAAGTAGTATGTAATATTCGCGGTAGATTAATTGGTAGATTAATTATATGCAAAATGAATTTCTAAACTCATTTGTATGACAGAGTTGTGACAGTGTATCTTTCTATGGTGCTGATCAAAAAAGTAATTCGTTATTTGTTAAAATGACTCACAGAGGATATCACATAACAGAATTGATCTTGCAAGTAACCTTGTCGGATGGCCGAATCTATGTGCTGCCCGGTAAAGATCATTTGATACAAAAATATTACATAACCGGTAAATATAACATTCTAATGATACACTCGTTTTAAATACACAGATTGTCCTGATACAATTACAGTAGGAGATATAAGTAAAAAATGGTCAGCATCTGGTTTAAAGATTGAATCCTTAGAACCACGACAACGTTGGAGAATTACATACAATGGTTTCCTTCGAAACCAATGCCGAGGAAATACATCCAATAATGACAACGTGGAACATATTCGTCTAAATTTTATGTGAGTAAGGGGAAATAAATTTGTTAAGTGCTAAAAAATATTAAGAAGTGTAATCGGTCCGAACATCCTGTTTTACAAATACGTTCCGTTTTTCAGATTTATTGGCAAACCCCGATCGTTAGAATGGCCAGATGACTGGAGTACCTATTTGCACGCGGATGCTTTAGCACGTGAACCGTGGAAAAATCAATATTGGATGCACAAAATGTAAAACTTAACAACATTAATATATTTGATGTTTTATGTTTACATGTTTTCTCTCATTTCAGTGTAATATACTATAGGTTTAAGCTTCCTTTTCTGTTGATAGTCAATTAATAGATGACACCGGTTTCGACCTATGGGGATCCATTATCGGACAGATAACGTTCAAAGATTCAAATACAAGTGAATTTTATTTACGAGGACTCTGCCAGCGACGTTGGGGTAAACATGAATCTTATCAATTTCATAAAACTCTCACAGTTGTTGGTGTGACACAACATGGAGCTATGTATTATCTTGGTGTGAGCAATACCAAACATAGCTTTTCACAGTAAGACAAACAAATACATATTACAACATCATGATAAAATAGTTCGATATAAAATTTCCTATATGAAGAAATCAGTCAACTAAACACATCCTTATTTTATTCTATTATATTACCATTGTTTTCGTCCCCTTGTTAAAATATTACGATTACATCACATAGAGAGAGAAAATTTTTATACAAGCAACAATTAATATTTTTTAATTATATAAATACTAATTTTAAAATGGAAAATACGTTAATCATTCGTGAAACGAAATTAATTGCAGCATGCAATTTGGACACCTCCAGGAAGCCGGAGGAATGATAACCAAAATTGATTGGACCAATCTGCAATTGAGCGACTTTGAAAAAGAAGATACATTTCCCATAAACTACAAGATTGCATTTACAGGTTTTTATTCTGATGTATCATTCTCGATGCAAATATACACGCATTGCATCATGCAAGATGTATTACAGCATGACGCTACGTTAACATTTACGCGCCATTGTTTTTCACTTTCCAGCAGCTGGAAAACAATACAGCTCCGTAATCAATTACTCGGTGGGCACCGCGATAACTTGTTACAATGGCCAGCCATGGTCTTGGGCTTGTACAACTCGTAATTTGCGAGTACAATTAAACGGCAGTACAGGTATGTCGATGTAATAATTCATAATGGAAGAAATACCAAAAATTGAAAGACTATCTACAAATATTATGAATCTATTTGTTTGAATCTATTTTTAAAATGTACCAGGTGTTGGACTGATGATTACGTGCTGCTCATATACTGGACCAAGGCAATTACAAACTTCGATCGCGAAAATTCAACGTATAACATGGCCCGACACATTTGCGCAAAAAGATAAATACATTCTACGTTTTGATGATAAACAATGCCAAAATGAAAGTGTCGTAGGAGGAAAAGGATATTCTCTTGCAATTCTGACATCTATCGATACCGATGACGTGTGTACTTGGGATAATTGTTGCTCGTCAAAAAATTCTTTCTTTGTAAAATTAATTTTTTCATTTGTAGTTTGCAGTACCTCAAGGCTTTTGTATAACGAGTCTCGCTTTTGAACGACAATTGCAACATCGTAAACAATTGCAAAACTTAATCAATGATATTAGTTGTTGCAAAAAAAAAGAGGACCTCGAAAGTTATTGTCAAAAGTACGTCTAACATTTCGCGTAAAATGTATGCGACTGTAACTAAGCCTGTTCTCTATTTTTCAGAGCGGTGTCCATTATTCAGGGTACTCCTGTTGAAAAAGAAATTGCAAAAATGATATTACAGGGTTTAAAGGAATTAGAATCATCTGTAAATGAAAAAGGTGTTTGGCGTTATGCCGTAAGATCCAGCGCAATTGGAGAAGACAACGAGGAGACTTCAGCTGCTGGTCAAAACTCGACATATTTAGGCGTGAAGAATGCGAGTGACGTTATTGAATGCGTTGCTAAATGCTGGGCAAGCCTGTTTTCATATCAAAGCGTCGAATACAGGTAATTTATTCTTCTCTACAATGTTGCCTCGTTAACATTGTCTTGAATTTATACATGATGTTTCTTTCAATTCAGGCGACAAAACGGATTACCGATAAGAGCATCTATGGGTGTTTGCATTCAAAGGATGGTCGACGCGGAAGCGGCTGGTGTCATGTTTACTAGACATCCCACAACTGGAGATCCGTCCAGCATTGTTATTACAGCCAATTATGGTTTAGGAGAGGTCATGCTCAATTAATATTAGAAATACTGTTACAAAAAATATTTGAATGTGTAATACGCACTTATAAAATTGAATGATATTTAATATTTGTGATAATCATTGCACCAATTCGTGATACTTGTTACATAGTACAAATAACATAAATCGCCCTAATGTAACTTTTTTTTTATAGACGGTAGTGTCAGGGAAGATTGAGCCTGATACCTTTATGATTCATAGAAAGTGGGATAACACTCTAACTATAGGTGCCTCAGTACTGGGAAATAAGGAGCACAAAATCTTACTTGATGACATTGGCGTAATTACGAGCGCTCTAAGTGAACAGGAGATTAAAAAGATCTCAATATCCGATATATCCGCTTTGCGATTAGCTAAAATAGGATTGCACTTGGAATCGCTTTTTGGGTCAGCTCGAGATGTGGAATGGGCGATTGTCGACGAGCAGATCTATATGTTACAAGCACGGCCTATCACAACCATTGATGCATGGACAGATTTCGAGATAATGCACGAGTTAGACTCGGGAGTACCTTGCGACGTCGATCTTATGACCTTTGCCAATATCGGAGAAGTGCTTCCATATCCCATAAGTCCTCTGTCAATCTCCACGATCATGAAAGTTTTGAATCTATCGCTTTGCGCAAAATTCAACAAGTTTGACTGTTGTTATTTTCATATGGTCGGTATGAGGTGCGCGATGAATTACTTGGATGTAAGTGCTTGAATTTTTGCATCTGTCGTGTTTACATTATACAAAATCGCTCAAACATAATTCAATCTCTGTAAAATAATCTCTAATTAATAAATTATTTCGCTTTCTATCTTTTCTTTTAGTCAACTTTACAAGATGTTGGTGAGGAAATGACAATGATGAACAAAATGATAGATTTAGCCATATGCGGACGTGTAGTAACGACATCTGAAGTGCACAAGGCAGCAATAGAGAAATATGGTATCGTAAGCAAATGGCGAAGGATGTATATGACGTATGAGATATTCACAACAGCATGGAGAAATGACGCGTTAGTGAAAGAAACGATCGACATATTTAACAAGTACACTCTGGACGCTAACGAATTTGATACACCTCTTGATTTATACAATATCTTAAATGAGAAATATGGGGAAATCTTTCTGGTAAATTATGGCACATTGAATAAACATTCAAATGAACATCTTTATTTATTAAATTCAACCTTGAAACGTCACTTTTAAAGAATCATACCCTAATTAAAACACTTTCAGATAGGAAAAGGTCATAACATGGCGTCCCTAGTCAGCGTATCTTACCAGATGATAGCGATGTCGCTTTTAACAAATGGAAGCGATAACTTTACGTCTGAGCATCTTGCGGACATTGCTGTTTTGCTGAGTTCGTGCACTAATGTTATCAGTACCGAAGTGCCGATAGCTCTCGGCAAAATAGCGGCGTGCATAAGAAGGAGCGGTAAAGCGGATGAATTTAGTAAGCTCGAGACCACGAAAGTTATAACCTGGTTAGAGTTAAATTGCCCTCCAGCTGCGGAAAAATTACAAATTTTTTTCAAGATGCACGGTCACAGATGTGTTCACGAATTAGATCTCTTCACGGAACCTTGGATACTTAAACCTGATAATATCATCAATACGATTCAGGTGTGATAATTCAAATTATTTACAAAGGAATTTAAAACATTTTGAATGAGGTGATGACAACATATGTATATGCACGTGCACGCGCGTGCGCGCGTGCGCGCGTGCGTGCGTGCGCGCGTGCGTGCGTGTACACGTATGTATGTATGCATAGGGTATTGCAGATACACATACTAGGCAGTACGTTATTACCTACTGAACCGCGCCTGCCTCAGCAAAGTTTGCCGCGCAACCCGTTGTACTGCCTAGTATGTATCTGCAACACCCTGTACATACGTACGTTTCTCATTATTCTGTATTAGGTACTAGCAATGTCTATTGAAGAGAATTACGTGAGTAAAACGCTTAGCGTGCAAGAAACCATAACATCTTTGAAAACGCCCACATCATCGATTATTAAGTTTTTTCTGCGGATGGTAATACCTTTATGTCGAAAAGCTGTCACGCTCAGAGAAATGACCAAAAATGTAACTATATCCGCTATGCATATATTGAGATTAGCTTATAGACGACTTGGTGTTTTGATGGTTACGGAAAGTTACATACCCGATGAACAGCTCATATTTTTCCTGACGCATCAAGAGATCGGGCAACTATTGAATAATCATAATAATAATCGATTACTCGTGCGCAAGTGAGTTTGATTTTACACCATTTTTTAATTACATATTCAGTGCATCACCCTTTATCCTTTGTATATTATAATTTGCCATGTCTATCTTTGAAATTTTTCCAGAGCGCTACGTAGAAGAAAGATTTATCAGAAAGTAGCAAAATTTGAATATTCGGAATTTAGTACTGGCATGCCCGTGCCAATAGAGGTTTGTGATAAATGTTAGAGCCAAGTTGAGTCAAGCCAAATCACTTGTATTGCACTATTCAGAAAAATAATTTTTCCCCCATTACATTTTTCAATATATGTATTTCTATCGTATCCCTGAGATTTATATTGCATATATATTTTTTGTCACAGCCGACTCTCGACGCTTCGTCCTACGAAGGATTTACGAAGATCGAAGGTACTTCAGTTTGCGGCGGTTCTGTACTAGGTAGAGCGTGCGTGATAACCGATCTGTCCGAAGCAAACATTATACAGCATGGAGATATTTTGATTACACACTGCACCGATATCGGTTGGAGTCCATATTTTCCATTATTAGCTGGAATCGTAACAGAATTGGGCGGTTTAATAAGTCATGGCGCCGTTGTAGCAAGAGAGTACGGTCTTCCTTGCATCGTTGGTGCAAAAGGCGCAACCCAAGTTTTTCAAACGAGTAAAGTTTCTCATATCATACGTTGTATAAAAACGATCTATAACGTTGAGCTTTTCTTTTTATTAACGCTAATTGTTTTTATGTACGTTCTTCTATTTCAAGTGATAATTTTTATGTGCGTTCTTCTATTTCAGGTGACACTGTGTTATTAGCTGGAGATGTTGGAATGTTACAATTGATTAAAAAAGCCTAATTACTCAATTTGATTTTATGTGAATATCATTCGACGTGTGACAAATACTTTTTGATACTGATCAATTTCCACGAAAAATAAATCAGAAAATAAAACTAATTACATAGCGAATTAAAGTTTATTTTACAATTGTCGCATTACAATCAAATACAAGTCGCAAGGATGTGCGGATTCCGTTGTATAATGTTAATGTACCATATCCAATATATGCATATGTAAATACAATAATAGAACTTTTAATAATTACAACGTTCCTGTAATCACATATTATGTACTTTGATCGTTATAAATTACACAATGGTAATGCGTTCAGGATCCGCCGTTAAATAATGAATATTTTCCGTTACTTCGCTGGTAAGACACGACAGTTGCAGTCGCATACACGTTGCAACTTTTGACAAAAGAGCTTCTATTCTCATGTGATCTTCCTTATTTACTGGTTGAGGTATCGCGTCCAGAGCTTCCTCGAAAAAGCTTCTGCTTACAAAAAAAGAGAAAAAGAAAGATCGACTTAAAAATGCTAACAGATTTTAACGTACAATTTTCACAAGGTGATATTCTATTTTCGATATTTATCTAATAATTTTTACCTTGCTCTACTTGTGCTGTAGACTTGTAGGGCGTTTCTCAAGAGTATAATATCTGTTCGAGCTTGAATAATGCCAGCCGGACGAAATTGCGTAACGCACGACATGAGTCGCGCGAGTTCCTCTGCTATAGTCTCTATTATATGAGACAGGATCCGTTGTAATAGAGCTGGTGCAACTCTGCGTACCTGCGAAAAGATGATATTAGAGATATAATAAATGTTATCCCTTGAGAGAGTTTGCCACACCACGAACATTACCTCAGCATGTACCGCGATTAGATTCGCCAATATTTCTTGGGCATACGGTTTCAAATGAGTCGGTTCCGTATCAAAATCCCATTCTAAACCGCCTAAATACATGCTAGGTTCTATCGTACCGACAAGTGGATCGCAGCGGCGTTCTAGGTATGCGTCTAGAACAGCACTGTCCAGCGTCTCCAATTGTGTCCAATCAGAGTTCCATCCGATAGCGGTGGATAATTCCGGATAGCCTTGCGCTTTCAGGGCATCTCCGATTCTTGGTAAAACGATATTTAGCGTGTATCGTATATTGCTTAATGAGATTAAGAGACACTGCTCCCACGTCTGATAAGAAATTTATAGATATTTTATAGTATGTGAAAGCGCAAAAGAGGATTATTATTATTACTTACTGGTCCTTGGTGCTTATTGGTTTTGTTTTTATAACCAGAAGGCGATCCAATCAATTGCGAAACCGATGTTTCATCATTATCCATAGCTTCCTCGCAGCCGCTAAACGCCAATTGTTGTAGGCACCGCGCGAATGATATGAATAATGTCTTAATGATATTGTGATAGATAATCTGATGTGCCGAATTATTGAATAGTGGTCCTTCTCTTGGACCACAAGCAATTACCGTTTCTCGCGCATGTCTCGATATCACCAGAACTATTTCCTCAAATAAGTATGGCTGTTGGTATGAAACGACAACATGCATAATTAAGAAAAATAAATGCGTAATAAAAGCAGCAATTCACTAAAATTTCAAGTTTTTTTTATATTATACCAATCTCGTAACTCCACCATCCTCGTTCAAGTATTCTATCTGCCACGTTTCTTTTTGACTCAGAGCTGCTGTATTGTCTGCTCCTTGTTTGAAGAGAGCAATCAAACATTGTATCCTATAATATGCAAAAAGTTAAATTAATATATAGATATATAGGTAATAAAAAATTTAATTGAATGACTAATTGTATTTTGAGAGTGTACCTTAAATCCAATATAAACGAACCGAAAATATCGAGAGCTTCGCTAGGTAAATCCAGATGTATCAAAGAAGCATACATTTGTCTAACGCAACGTAAGATATGTAAAAGCCACTTTGCCTCTACATCGTGACTGCACATATTCTTCATGGCTCCCATGGCATGTTGCATATTAGATAAAACTAAATTCTATCATGGACAAATATATCGTGTGTTTCGTTGCCCCAGGCAAATATTTCGAAAAATATGGAAGATACGAAAAAATGTTTCCGACAAAAGTTGTATAGTTTCGAGGGGGATGTAAGACGGTGTCATTAATTTGACCTTGAATAATTGTTTGAAGGTCACATAAAGGTCACTTTTAATTTCTTAACAAGGCCATTGGATATTATTTCTCTTATTTTCATTTTTACGTAAAAATGAATTTTTAGTGCAAAAATGAATCTTGATCTTAACAAGTGTTATCCACATGATCCCGAACAATATTCAAGAGATTTTAACCGTCGATAGGACACCTGGTGTAATCCTAATACCGACGGTACTGTAACTTTCGAGCCTTTATAACTCGAAAAGTACTCAATGAAAAATAACTTTATAGTGTTTTGGAAAGCTCTTGAGATAAACTATAAGAAAATGTAATGAAAAATAGGGAGTTCCATTTAAGAAATTAAGGCCGGAATCCATAGTCCAGTCCTCGCAACGTCTTAAGATGCTAATACGGCTCTCTGGCCGGTATTCATAGTCAGTTCTTATATTCAAGATCGTCTTAAGTTCAGCCTTGAGGTGTCATGAACCAATCAGAGAACCGCGTTAGCGTATTAAGACATTACTTAAGATGGTTTTGAAATAAGAACCGACTATGAATATATACCGGCCTCTGATTGATTCATGCACTAGCTTAAGATTATCTCGAATCTTGAGCAACATCTATGGATTCCGCTCTAAAAGTGATCTTTATGTGACCTTCAAACAATTATTCAAGGTCAAATTAATAACACTGTCTTACGTCCCCCTCGAAACCATATAACTTTTTGTCTGAAACATTTTTTTGTATCTTCCATATTTTTTGAGATATTTGCCTGAGGCAATTAAAATGAAACACACGATATATATATATATATATATA